>NC_142536.1:7797500-8075000 GCF_056151865.1 Erythranthe guttata
ACCTCCTTCCATCACTAATAACATTCCTTAAATACC
Source organism: Erythranthe guttata (assembly GCF_056151865.1). Lineage (NCBI taxonomy): Eukaryota > Viridiplantae > Streptophyta > Magnoliopsida > Lamiales > Phrymaceae > Erythranthe > Erythranthe guttata. The sequence continues at coordinate 7,797,537 of NC_142536.1, forward strand.
GATATTATCTATGATACAATGGAATATAGAAGAAAATAATAGCAAACATGAACTGCATATGACAACAACAGTTCACCCTACAAATATAGACATGAACTGCAAACAACTTCAACTAATATCAAACATGAGCTTGCACGATTAATGAAAACTTCAATTATAATATAGAATTGCAAAATGCAACCCGACTGGACTGATACCCCATAATTAACACACCAAATTAACCACAAGAGCACGTTTTTAACACAAGAAACTCAACATTTCACAAAATAGTAAAAAATCAAACCCACAATAGAGAAAGACTCATAACATCGTTTCTATAAAAAAATGTTTGAACGGACCTGCCATCAATTCTTCAAAATCATCATCTTTTTCCACTGAGACAAAAAAATCCATAAAGATTGATGGTTAAATTAAATCATTAATAAAATTTATTAAAAAATTACTATGAAATAAATGCGAGAATGTTACTTACACTTATTTTTACGCTTTTGAACAAGTTTTTGGTTGTTTTGAAGTTCTTTGATGTTGCTGTTACTAGGCAATGGAGAAATCGAATAACAAAATGTTAATACAATTCGTTTGACACTAAACTGTAAAGCAAAACTAAACAAAAAGCAAACTGGTTAAAGCCATTTTGCTATGAGAAGACGTACTGCAAACTCGTATACAAGATTTCCAATTAAGCAGTGATGTTCTAGGAGAAATTGAAACTGCACATTCTAAATATTTGAGCCGGTGATTTGGGGAGTAAATGGAGGGATATATGTTTCAACGATGCCGAGGATTTGTTGGGATTAGTTGCTTGCATAAATTATTAAGGGCGTTTCACCAAAATATGTAGCCTTAAGAAAAATAAGAAATATGGCTTGAACGTATTCCTGTAAAATCTAATATCCAGGGGTCTATAGCAAATTGCCCTACTGCCCAATCATTCTAATTCCTCCGCAATATGCCGGGTCTTCCAAAACAAATTTATCAGCCCAAAATAGCTCGCAATAACTTCTCCAAAATACTTTATGCGAATAAAAGAAAATTAGGAAAATATGGCAAACAATACTCAAACAAATATCTCATGTACATAACATTAGAAAAATCAATGTCATTTGGTACCTGAAGTTCACCACCTCCAAGTACGTGATTTGAGGACACGAATCTGGAGTTCGTTTCCATAGCTCTCTAGTTGCTCTTCGGCAATACATTTGGCCGAGTTCACAACTGACGAGTTCCGAAGGTCCACCTCAATCGCTTGAAGTGTCGGTATCTCTCCAATATCAAACGGAATCTTCTCAAGCTTGTAGCAATCGTATAGAACTAGGCGCTCGAGCTTTGGGAAATGGCATCTCTCGGTTATCCATACACGGAGATCCGTGCTGTCGATCACAAGTAACTTTAGCTGACAGAATCCCCCTTCGGTTGTTTTCCACTCAAATCCATCACATGCGTGTCGTTTCAATTTGAGTACTTCAAGATTAGGCAACGAACCAACAATTGTCATCTCGTTCCATTTAAGTCCACATCCGCTAAAGGTCAACTTCTTCAGTGCCACTGGGAAAGAAATATTGTGAGATAAATCAGTGTCCACATAACCAAAGGACTTCCCATACAAGTTCAACTTCTCAAGCTTATGAAGATGGACGAGATTGCTCAGGCCGTACTTTGACCATCCTGTTTCGTCTATCTCGCTAAATGAATAAAATATTCCCAACTTCTTTAGGTTTGGCATCGCTTCCAATCTTCGTTTGGAGCACCTAAAGCTCTTGACGCGTGTAAGTGTCTGCAAGTATTCCAATGCTAGAATTCCACAAGATGTTTCTGCAGAAAGATCGGGTAAGACACCATCAAACAAGATTAGATGCCTTAATTGTGGCATTTTCCAAATCCCAAATGGCAGATATGAAGTATGAGTGGTTGCAGCAAGACCGACATGCCTAATGATTAATGTTTGAAGATTCTGAAGACTGGATAAGGATGCGGGCACCTCAAACTTGCCTTTGCCGATGTATTCAAAGGTGAAAGCGAGGTATCTTAAGTGAAATAATTCACCTACCTCAACAGGATACGATGTCAACACGACGCTCGATGTATCCAATACCCTGAGAAGTTGAAAACTTCTCAATGAATTTAAGGTCCCATTTTGAAAAAGAAGAATAGTATGGATTGATGAGCCGTAGAGGATTGGAAACCCGCTCCAAATATTTGTAAAAATACTTAGGCGTCGTAAACTCTGCATACCTTCTGAAGAGTGTGGGGAAAGCTCATTTTTTACATGAAGAAATTTCTCGTCCCGAGACTGTCTTATACAAAGATCTCTTAAGAGATCGTGGATCTTGACAGCTTTGACTCTTCCGTTAGCACTATTCCTAGCAACCAAAATGAGGCTTCTCTTGGCCAAATCTTCCACATATTCCTCTGCCACTTGTTCCAAATCTTTAGATGTGTTTGATTTCAGAAAACCTTCTGCCGCCCATAGTTTGATGAGTCTAGAGACATTGATCTCATAATCATCTGGAAAACTGCCCATGTAAAGAAAACACGGCCTTAAATGATGAGGCAAGTGTGTATAACTCAAGTGCAATATCTCTGAGAATGGCTCGCCGCTCGTATTTACAGCTTCATTTACATTTCTTGCGATATTTGCCCAAGTCTTTTCCCCCCGATCAACCTTGGAGAGGACTCCAGCAATCACTACGATTGCAAGAGGGAGCCCTCGGCAGTTTTCTGCAATCAACATTCCAATCCTCTCCAATTCGGCCGAGCAATCTTCATCTTCATGTGCAAACACCTTCTCTTTGAGTAAACTCCAACTTTGATCCACATCCATCAGATGCATACGGTGAGGATTCCTTGAGAAGTCGACGTAGGAAGCCACGTTGAACTCCCTCGTGGTTACTATGATCCTGCTCCCGATCATCACATCCGGAAATACCCTCCTTAAATCATCCCACTCATCGAAATTCCACATATCATCCAACACTATCAGATATCGCCTACAAATTAAGTACTTATGTACACGTTCTTCCAACCATGCGTCACTCATCCCTTCGAATTGCTCCTTTTTAGATGGATCGAACGCATGTAGAAGCACCGTTAGAATTCTCCGCTTGCTGTAATTTTGAGATATCGTCACCCAAACACGAACATCAAAGTGATGGTCCGTTAAAGGGTCGTCGTAGGCGTATTTAGCCAGAGTTGTCTTCCCAATACCTCCCATTCCGAAGATTGGAATTATTTGAAGCTTCGATTTTGGCTCCCCACACAGCCGGCCTTTTATCTCAATCAGGTCTTGTTCAAACCCCACCACCACTGTGTGTTTTCTGTCGAGTACCGATGACAAAAAATCAGGGGTGTGATTCGACATCAAATCTTCACTTTCGTCACTGCTGCTGCTGCTGCTTTTAATCTGCTTCACTTTTATCAAAATTGAATCAATTTGAAACATTACAAATGTTAACTCTTGGTACAGCCTGGCCCAGTTATAACGGCGTGAATACAAACCACCAGATTTGTGAGGATGATTCAAAAATTCTGAACGAATTTCGTTCGAAATATGGTACTCAATGATATCCTCTGCTCGATTTGCCGCAACTATGATCTCTTCTTCTAAATCAAATTTGAATGCCTTTTTGGTAATATTCGTATGTAAATTTAACAGCATGAGAATATCTCCGTGTAGATTTAACAGTCTTACCTTGTGACGATCGAGGTCGTCTTCATCATGATGCAGGATCTGGTCTAGTACTTGATCCAGTGAAACAAGAGCAGTATAGGCCATTTTTTTTTTACGATGCCGGTGCCGAACGTCCGAAAATTTAATCTTTTGATATCAGATAAGAAAAAACAAGAAAGAAAAAAATTGCAGTGGTTCTATCTCTGTTGTATCACTCATTCATCAACACACTCACATGGCCATGGGGTGTGTGTTTGTATGTGTGGACTTCCAAGCAATCAACAATTCGGAAGTCGTCTTCCATAACAGAAAATAGTAGTTGGCAAGTCAACTGGATATTTTAACTTTCGGACTCTTTGATAGATACTAAAAACATTACAATAATACATTAATATTTTCACCATCTCAAATAAATCCAAGATCGTTCATCATACTTTATAATCTAAAAAATGTCATATTTCACTATCTTCTTCTTACTACACAATACATATTTCATTCTTTTTTTTTTTATTATTATTATTATTATTTTAAACTTTTTTTTTTCTTTTATCTCTGTCACCGTCACGTGTATTAATCAAGTATAGAGCGTGGTTGATTAAGGTGGTGTTTGCAAATGCTTTTTGAAAGTGATTATGCGGTTTTTTTTTGCTCATAATCTGTTTTTAGGTGTTTGCAAAATCAACTTTTGCTTTTGATTCTCTTAAAATAATCTGTTTTAAGCTATTTTTCTAAAAGCACCCCTAACCCTGCTTTTTCAATTTTAGTTCATTTTCCGAAATATTTGCAAACACCCCCAACTTTTAGAAATAAGCACTTAAAACTAACTTAATTCACAATCACTAACTTCTGCTTTTAAATAATCATTTACAAACACCACCTAAGAAAGTTTATCTATCAAATATAATTTTAGGTAAATAGCACTTAACCCCCTTGTGGTTTCATAATTTTGCACATCACCCCCTTATGGTATTAAATAAGATACATAACCCACTCAAGATTTAATGAAAGTGGCTCCCGTCAGATTTTCGATCCAATCTACCGGTGTGCGAGAATCACTCTCCCCAAATGAGAGTGGTTATGATTAACTCTCAACATAATTCTTTCAAAAGACTAAAAGACCCCGTCCTTCATTTTTCCTTTTTCTTTTATTTTTTCCTTACTTTTCTATTTGTATTAATACTTTGTTTTTCCTCTATCACATACGAAATTAGAAAATCTGTTTCCGACTCATATAAAAAAGTTATGAAATGTAGCTAAATAATAATAACAAAAAAAAATTTGTATATAATAATAAAAAAATAACATAAATAATAATAATAATAATAATAATAATAATAATAATAATAATAATAATAATAATAATAATAATAATAATAATAATAATAATAATAATAATAATAATAATAATAATAATAATAATAATAATAATAATAATAATAATAATAATAATAATAATAATAATAATAATAATTATTATTATTATTATTATTATTATTATTATTATTATTATTATTATTATTATTATTATTATTATTATTATTATTATTATTATTATTATTATTAGAAGAAGAAGAAGAAGAACAAAGAATATGTTTATTTTAATTAATATTTAATTTCCAAAATTATTTTCAAGAATTAAATTTGAAAAATTAGATATTGTTAATATTGTATACAGTTCCCTAAAAAAAGAATATTATATATAGTTCCCCTTTTGATTCAAGCGGTTCTTTGATATAACCCCTCAATACTTCTTTTATTAAGGAGAGACTCAAACTATTTTGCACCATTTAAGAAAAACTCCTTCCTAATTTCTGCCACTCGTTTTTTCAATTATGCCCATGTCACCTCATCAACACTATAACCAATTATGCACCTGCCACCTCATTAGCCATTTTTTTTTTTGATTTTTTATATTTATAATTTATTTTAAAAAAAAATTCATTTTTTAACCTCTTTTTTTTCTCTATCAGGTATATTAATCGACTTTGAGATATAAGCATAGTCAATTAAGAATCTGATTATTAAAAATAACAAATGACAACTACAAAATAATACAAAATCAACTATATTTTGCAAAAACAAAAAATGTACAAACATTGTAATTGAGTTATACTATTGGAATCAATTAAAAAAAATGGAGTTGATTGACCTTAATCGATTAGCAGAGCATAGTCGATTAACTTAATCGACTATTGAAAACGTACATAGTCGATTAAGGTTCCAACATGCGGGAATTTCTCTACCCGCGCGCGTTATCCGCCTGATCCACCAAAAAACCATAAATCTACCTCCCCATCGTCACCACACCACCGCCACACCACACTTTGTCAACCATAGTGGGAGTTCGATCTCCCAGTCTCCGAGTTTCAAGAACCGAAATCCTCCATTAACGATTTTACTGAAGAACTCCATTAAAATATAAGAAGCAGAAAAGAGAAAAAAAAAACATAGAGAAGAGAGAAGATGAAGAATCTGGAAATTCATACTTTGTTCCCAACAAACTGTAATCTTTTCAAAATCAACAGTAAATTCTAATAGATCTACTCACACTCATGACATATTTGCATAAATTAATCTCATAATAAATTGGGTGTTGTTTTTTTCTCTCTTAATTTTTTACGCGATTTATTGTAAGAAAAAATAAAATTAAAAAAGATATTAATGTGTATACGGCTTCAATCCCGTTGATGATATGAGTGACAACCTTTTCCATTTGTACAAAGAAGAGAGAGAGAGAGAGAGAGAGAGAGAGAGAGAGAGAGAGAGAGAGAGAGAGAGAGAGAGAGAGAGAGAGAGAGAGAGAGAGAGAGAGAGAGAGAGAGAGAGAGAGAGAGAGAGAGAGAGAGAGAGAGAGAGAGAGAGAGAGAGAGAGAGAGAGAGAGAGAGAGAGAGAGAGAGAGAGAGAGAGAGAGAGAGAGAGAGAGAGAGAGAGAGAGAGAGAGAGAGAGAGAGAGAGAGAGAGAGAGAGAGAGAGAGAGAGAGAGAGAGAAAAAAGAGAGAGAGAGTGTGTGTGTGAAAAGAAAAAGAAGAAGAGAAGGAAAAAAAGAAAGAGAAGAAAGATGAAGAAGATGAGGAAAACTAAGGAGAGAGAAAGAACAAATGTACGAAGAGAAGAAGAAGAAGATGAGGAAAATGAGGAGAGAGTGTATTGGACAATTCAGGATAATTTTGGAATTATGAAAATATTACTTGGGTGCAATATTAGATAAGGGGTTTTCTCTAGTTATTTTTGCGAGGGGGTGTTTCCTTAACTACTTTTCCTAGATGAGGCGGTAATTGCTAATTTTCCCATGATTCAAAGCTAGAAAAAAAAAACTATATTTTAATGTAAAAACTTGTTTAAAAATGAGGTAGTGGAATTCAAAAAAGGGTTGGATAAAAAACACCCATGTACTATGGACTTTGTATCATATACCCCTGTACTATACATAAATACAAAAACACCCCTGTTGTTACAACTTTTTCCAAAATCTGACGAAAATACCCCTGCTAAAGCCTATAAATATAAGAGTTTGTTTGAGCGATTTTCACTATATTTTTTTAACATTTTCAGTCAATTTTACTTGGGAAATTTTGGTATTTATATTTTTTTTCTCCAAAACATCTAATTGCTTAAATTTTTTTTTAATTTTCTAAAAAATAACCTTTTATTTTTGTCATTTTGAATTTCTTCATTTTTTTTTCTTAAATGTCTTCCGGTAGTTCAAATTCTCAACGATCATAGGATTGTAAAGATGTTTGTAATCTTAGAATGTTTGAACTACCGGAATACATTTAAGAAAAAATATGAAGAAACTGAAAATGACAAAAATAAAAGCTTTTATTCAGAAAATTAAAAAAATCTAAGCAATTAGATGTTTTGTAGAAAAAAATATAAAATGCGTTTGGAAGCGTTTTGGAACTTATTTTGATTTCATTTTGAGAAAATATGTTTTGGGGGAAAAAATTGAGAATGAAAGTAATGTTTGTTTATATTTTGCAAGGAGAATTAATTCACTGTTGCAGTCAAATCATGTTTAAGGGTGTTAGAAAAATGTATTTTAGAAGAAAAAAATTGAAAGATGAAGTGATGTTTATTTATTTTTTAGTGAAGACATTTTTCATTGTAGCAGTCAAATCATTTTACTGTATCAATCACATCATATCTGAAGAAGAGAGAAACTTTTGATATTGGTTTGAGAAAATTATTTGAGAAGTGTAATAAATACAATTTTGTTTTGGGAATCAATGAAAACAAAATGAAAACACTTCCAAACATTGGCCAAAATTTCCCAAGTAAAATTGACTAAAAATGTTAAAAAATATAGTGAGAAATGGATCAAACAATCCATAATATGTATGATTTTAGCAGGGGTATATTCGTCATATTTTGGAGAAAATGTAACAGTAGAGGGGTTTTTATATTAATATTTAATGCACGCAGGTATATGATACAAAGTCCATAGTAAATGGTGGTTTTGTATTTAGCCCTAAAAAAAATTCATAACTTTTTTCATCCTTAATATTGATTCGAAATCAAATAAGTTTTACTGTTCTAAATTTGAATAAACTGTCAAATGTATAAAATAATGGGGAAATATGCAATAGCCCCCTCAAATGGAAAATATTTTGAACTAAACCCAATTGACTATTAAAGACTTTTGCCTACACCCAAGTTTCATTCTTAATTAGTGAGACACCCCTAACCATACTTGATAAGACTAAAGTGCCCTTATGTGATTAGGTTTTTAACGTGATATAATTTATTTCACTCCTTCACTCCCCCTCTCTCTCTCACGTTCTCAATCTCTTCTCATCTCCTCTCTTTTTTTTTTCTTTTTGACATGAGACTGGAGAATATTGTTTCGATTAGAAGATCCGATCACCAAAAATTGGATCACTGTATTTTTTCCTAATCTTATTGTCTATATGTATATGTAACTGTGTGTATACTTTTGAAGGTGTGAAGTTAACGGTGTTTGTGCTTATTTATGTATTGCATAAATAAGTGCTCTAAAAATCCACGTGGAAGAGGAGCTATGTGATTGGTGTTGAAGAAAAGTTGGGTGAAAAATATCAGAAATTGTTTGGAATTGGATTTTTTTTTTTTTTTTTTTTTTTTTTTTTTTAATTTAGCCTATGGATTATAATATTTGGTTCGCAATTTACGAGCGTTTGTTTTGTTCAGAGCAAAATGTATGGGGTTTGTGTCGTCCGAGTTGTATCTGATTTCATTTTATTTCGATTTACAGAGTAGTCACATAATAGTCATATTCTCACTGTTCTGTTAATAATTATGACTATTGTTGATTCACTCGATTAGTGATTTTATGAATTTATTGTTTGTTCCCCACTCTCTCTTTCACTCACCGTTGTTGTCGTCGCATCCCACTCCTTCTTTTTCGTTATTTTCGATTTTTTTTTCTCCAGATCTGGAGCAGAAGCATTAACGTGACTATAGTCTGGTTCGAATATGACTATTGTTGATTCACTCGGTTAGTAATTTATTAATTTCTCGTGTTCGTTGTCTCTATCGATTTCTCTCTCTTTACACCACCATCGTCTCCACATAGATTTGTACACCACCACCACCGTCGCCGTTCGTTGCCGCCGCCTCATCCTTCGTTTCCATGTAAGGCTTTTTCTCTCTTTTTCGTTATCTTTCTCGTTTTCTCAATTTTTTTTTCCAGATGCCTCCACCACCACCGTCGCCGCCTCTTTCACTCTCTTTCCTTCACCACCGCCCCCGCCGTTGTCGTCGACTCCCATCCCTCTCTCTCGTTAATTTTCTATCTTTATTTATGTACTTTTCGATTTTTTTCTCCAGATCTGAACAGCAGCAGTAACATGACTATAGTCATATTCGAATATGACTATAGTCATATTTATGTATTTTTCGAATATGACTGTAGTCATATTCGAATATGACTATTGTTGAATATAATTTATCTTCTCGTTTTCAAGTTGACTTCTAGTAAGTAGATTCAAATGATTTTTTGGGTGGATATTGATTGGATTGTTTTCGTAAACAATAGGAAATCTTCGTTGTTTTATATGATTTTGGTAAACATGACTATGCCATATAATCGGAATTTTTAAGTTCAAAATATAAAAAACAACAATATAAAGAAAAAAATATGACTACAATTAATATAGTCACATAGAGTAGTCATATTCAACTATAGTCATATTCGGCGTTGCAAACCTGTAGAGATTTTTTTTTTCAATTTTTTGTTTAAAAAAAAAAATTAATAAATAAATTATTTTTATTAAAAAATATTAAAATAAAATAAATAAAAAATGGCTAAATAAAGTCCGAATTTTTTTTTTTTTTTTTGGTAGCAATTTTTTAGGAATTTGGAAGCAGGTTTTTAGGAATTAAATTGTTATTATAGAAAGAGAGAAAAAAGGAATAATTGAGATAATTATACTAATTAATCCTAATTAGTGGGATTTAGGTCCTCATTAATAGGAATTTTGTAAATAGTAGATAATTATTATAAAAAAAACGTGGGATTTAGTTGCCTTATTAATAGGAATTTTGTTAATACTAGATAATTATTATAAAAAAAAAAATGTAATGGGTGGTATAAGGGTAAGATTGGAAATAAATATTCTAGGGGGTTTTCACAAAGAAAGAATTATGGTATGGACATATCACTATATTTTATCTATAGGAGGGGTGTATTGCTAATGACCCCTAAAATAATAAGTACAACTACTGTACAAGTACAATTTATCGTTTAATTGGACTTACATTAGCCTTTTAATTTCATAGAATAAATAATATTTTAAAACTAAAGTAAACTAATCACAAGAAAAGTGGGCACGATGGAGAAAGCAACCCATCGGTTGGTATGGTTATATGGGCACAATACTTTCAAGGGTAATTTAGTATTTTTCATATTTTCTTTTAACGGAGTTCACATGAGCTAATTTATCAAATATTAAGGGGTTATGTGCCTAATTTGATACTATAAGGGAGTGGTGTGCAAAATCATGAAACCACAATGGGATAAGTGCTATTTACCGTACAACTTTTTGTTAGTTATATTAATCGACTATGATATTAATCAACTATAGAATGTAGCCGATTAAAAACACCCATCACGATTTCAACATAATAACCCAAACAATAGCAAACAACCGCAAAAATAAAAAAAACGACTACAAATGTCGCGGAAAAAAAGTTGTTTTTTACCAAAATATATACAAAAATCGTAGTTGGCAAAAATCCACCACCTACAAATCAAAAAATTATTACATATTTGGAAACAATTTCTAAATTATCTTCATACACATTCATGTCATGATTGTGTACATACAAAATCAACTACAAAATTAATCGACAATTAAAATATTTTAATCAACTACTAAAGTATATTAATCAACTATATTCCAAACTATTTTTAACCAGTAGAAACACCATATTCTAACGGCAATTAAAGAATTTCTCGAACAATTATACAAAATTTACGAAGAATAAAGCCAAAAGAAATTAGAAGAAAGCACGAACAAATTCGAAAATCCTAGATCCGCTCACCTTCGTCTCCTTCGCACTCCCCGGCAACACTTGACAAAAGCCTCTCTTTCGCACTCGCCGACCATCACGGTAATGGCGTGAGCCTTCGCCGTCAATCTAATATACACTCTTTCGCCGTCAATCTAATCTTGTAAAGAGAGAAAAAAGAGAAAGAAGAGAAGGAGAAGAAGATAAGATAATAGAAGCTTATCGAGAAAAAAAAAACAGAGAATGATAGGGGATAAGAGAGAAGAGTGAGAAGAGAGAAGACATATTGACAAAGAAAGAAGGAAAAGATCGAGAAAAAAGAAATGAGGGAGAAAAGAAAGAATGCCGGGAGAGAAGAGAGAAGGCGGATTAAAGATAAATAAAAATTGGTAGTTAGGGTTAACATCTGCATTAATTAGACATTTGCAATTAAGATGAGTTCAAAATATTTTTTTAATTTTAAGATAAATCCAAAATATTTTTTGAGTACCATAAATAATACAATGTTACTATAATAACACCCTTAATCCAAACCATCAAACACTTATTTTCTCTCATTTTCTATTTCACCATATCTTCTAACTATTTCCTCCCATGTCCCTTCATGCTCATGTTTTTCTTCTTCATTTTTTTCAACAATTGCTGACTCCCCTCTTTTTTCTCTCTACCACCGCCGCCGCCTCGTTTCTCTCCACCGTTGCCCTAATAAGTTGAATCTGTCTCTTAGTTTTCGCCATTTCCATTCATTAAATCTACTATTATGCAGAGTGGTTTCCGCCATTTCCATTTTTTAAATCCACTATTTGTGCAGAGTAGATTTCGCATTTTTATTTACTAAATGCACTATTGACATTAATATTTAAAGTAGACTACGTTAATTTCATAATGGTTTTCGATAATTTTCAAATAATTCTTACTTTTAGTTAATTGTTTCAAATTCTTGCTTCCAAGGATTACTGGTTTTTTTAAAAAAAAATTAAGTAAATAGTGGATTTCAATTTTAGTAAATTTCATTTTTTCAGGAAGACGATAGATAGGAGCCGTTGTCGAGTATTTCCCACCGCTGCGAGATCTGAGAAAATGTAAGGGAATATTTTTTATTTGTTTTTTATTTGTTTTGAATATCGTGTGTTTGTGGTTTGATCAATCATTTGAGTATGCCGCCGGTCCTGAGTTCTGAGGTAAAAGTAACTTTCTCCCCAGTCTTCTGTCTCTTCTCGATCTTAGTCTTTTCTGGTGTAAAATTCAGTTGCAGCAAAAAAAGTCGATGAATGTTGAAGAAGATGCGCAAACAACAGGCTAATTGGAGAAAATCAGCTATGTATTCATATATACTCATATATAGTCCTATGGAGTAATATATATATATATATATATATATATATATATATATATATATATATATATATATATATATATATATATATATATATATATATATATATATATATAATTTGTTTTTTTAATGTACACTAATGCTGATGGTTGTTTTAGTTGAAGAATTTACACATGTGATTTTTTGGATATATATTATGGGAATACAAGTTGACTTGTAAAACAAAGTTCATTTTATAAAAAAATATTGTGAATGTTGATTGGATTCTTCTCATAAATAATAGTCTTGTCTTATATAATTTGTTAAATATGAGCTACACTATATAATCGAAAATATATAATTTTAAGTTGAAAATGTAAAAATCGGTAATATGAAGCAAGAATATGACTATAGTTGACTATAGTCATATATAATCATATATAGTCATATTTGAAATAGTAAATTTTTTGGGAAAAAAAATTCAAAAAATAAAAATAAATAATAAATAATTTTATAATTTTTTTAAATAAAAAAACAAAAATGTTTAATGCAGTTGGTGGAAATGTTGAATGCAGTTAGGACAAAAATTACATGTAGGGGCAATATAGTCTTTTTGCCTCTTTAGGGGTATCTCCGAAAGGTTATAATCCAGTGGAATTGGGACTAACTTGGGAAAGTTGAAGACAATATTTCTAGGTTGCAGAAAAGTATTATGGAGATGGAAGAAAGATTAGCTCAAGAATGGGATGATGGTATTAATGAATCATGCAAAGGTGCCAAGAATGAGCTTAATCAACATCTTGAATGGGAAATGTAGTTGTTAGCCTCAAAAGCAGAGAGTGTGTTGGTTGGCGGTTGGAGATCGCAACACCAAGCTCTTCCATGCGATGATTAAAGATAGAAGGAAGTTCAACACGATTTCTCTTCATTTAGAAGATGGGTCGTTATACGTCGGATGGTCAGATAATTGGAGAGAAAACAACCTTGTATTTTGAAGGAGCTCTTTACCGCCACTCTATACCAATTGGATTCTGATCTTTTTGCCCATATTGAGCCTACAGTTAGTGCCGACATGTATATGCAACTTGTTGAACTTCCAAATGAAGATGAAGTGTTCCAGGCTATGAAAGATCTATCCGCTGATGGTGCTCCGGGACAAGATGGTTTCACGGGGCATTTTTCTGTTAATTTTGGGGGTGTTATCAAGGAAGAGTTGATGCAGGTTGTGTATGGATATTTCGGAGGAGAATATTTATTTAAGGGTATGGCCACTAGTGTTTGGTCTTAATTCCAAAGATCTCGAATCCAGAGGATCTCAGCCATTTCAGGCCAATCAGCTTGAGTAACTTCAACAGCAAAGTGAGGGCTTGAGTAACTTCAACAGCAGAGTGATATCGAATTTTTTTGCTACCAGGTTGAGGCGATTCCTTCCTCAGATATTGTCCGAAGAGCAATCGGGTTTTTTTTAAAGAGCGGAATATTCACGAGTCAAATGCGATCGCTCAAGAATTAATGACTGATATCAAGAGAAGAGTTGAAGGAGGAAATTTACTTTTCAAGTTTGATATGTCTAAGGCGTATGACAGATTATATTGGAATGGAGGTTTCTCCTAAAAGCCATGCAGTCCCTTGGCTTCTCACATCAAGTATGCGATCTTGTATACCATTCAGTGTCCAACATTCGGTATACAATTTTTATTAACGGTGAATTGTATGGCCATTTTTAATCTTCAAGAGGGTTCCAACAAAGTGACCCTTTATCCCCCTTACTTTATTACTACCATTGAAATATCTTGGAATCCCAACCTTTAAGGGTCGTTGTCTGATTAAACATTTCAATTACTTAATTCAACAGTTTCAGCAACGACTTCATGGTTGGGAAGTGAAACTGCTAATCTTCACGGGTAGATTCACCCTTCTCCAATCGGTCATGTTAAGTAACCCAACTCATAATTTATCGTCCGCGGTGGTTCTGAAGCAGATTTAATTTAAAATGGACATCCTTTGTCGAAGGTTCTTGTGGCGAAAAATCAGAACATCGGAATCAACTGGATCAGTTGGGATAAGGTTTGTCAGCCAAAAACCGAAGGAGGCCTAGGGTTACGTTCTTTGTAGGATACAACCTTTATTTCGGTCGGGATTGGGAAGTTGGAGTTGAAAATATTAGAGGGTAAATCTTTGTGGGCGATGTTTATTAGAGCAAAGTACATGACGAGATATAATGGTGATCCTCTACCACACTCCACCAATCTCTATCGTGCATTATGGTCGCACTTTCAAATCTTGCAAAATAATAGTAGGTGGGTTATAGTGAGAGCAAGTATTGATTTTTGGAACGATTGTTGGAATGATGAAGATATCCTTGACCCTGATCTATCGATATCAATTGAAGAGGCCTAGGGTCAAGAGGGTCGTACAAAGAGCTTTTGAACTCAGACCAGCAACAAATTTTCGATATGATTACGTTGGATGAAAACGTTGAGGACCGATTACTATTCACTCACTCGGTAATTGGTATTTTCACGGTTTCTGCTTATTGGGATTTGATCAGAATTCAAGTCAGAAGCTTCCATTCACCAACAAGATTTGACATGGTTGTGTATGGAGCCATTCCGGTTGACATGGTTATGTGAAAGCTCAGATTTACTTATCCCTCCAAATGTCAATGCTGCGTGAACCCTAGCCAAGAGAGTATTTGGCAAAAACCATGTACACGTCCATGCAAAAACCATGTACACGTCCATGCAACATATCATCAAAGCTTGGACGGACGATGTGAGCACTAAAACTCAGGAAGGTTTGATTGCTATTGATATTTTGTTCTTTGGTTGCTGGGAGATACGGAGAAATAGATGATTGGTCATATTTGAAGATGTGCCCTTGAGTTCAGGTACCATTATTCGTGATATTCAATCTTCTCTTGTTGTCCTTAATGAAGCCATGGTCGTTAAAACGCCGTCCAAGCCATGGGGCAAGATTTTTATGGAGAATTTAAACCTGCACGTAAAGGAACCAAGGGTAGATAGAGGTAAATGGATATTATCAAACCTCCAGATGTGAATATTATCAAATTAAATGTACACGGGTCAAGGAAAGGGGATCATGCTCTGGGGGAGGCATTTTGAGAAATAGTAATGGTACCATACTTCGCGATTTTTCTTATTTTTATGGTGCGTGTTTTCACACTTTTGCGGACGCTAATGCCATTTTAGAAGGACTGTATATTTGCCGGGAACTTTGTAGCGATCATATAGTGATTGAATCGGACTAAAAAATAATGGTGGAAATGATTCAAGGTAAGGTTACTCCTGGATGAGAGATTTATTATATTATTAAAGGTATTAAAAGGATTCTTCGCCAAAACTGGAATGTGGAGCATATTTATAGGGAAGGAAACAAGGTTGCGGATGGCTTGGCAAAGATGGCGCTAACTCACATGGAGAAACGACAATGCATAAAAACACAAGAGCTTCCCCATAGTATTAGGCACATTTTATTTTTGGATATAATTGATATTTGTCAGTATCGAAAACAATGTAATTAGGGTGACTCTTTTCCTTGTTCTAGGCCGACAAGGTTTTTAACGAGGCCCCCTGTGCCTTCATGCAATAAAAGTTTCTTCTTTTGACCAAAAAAAACAAAAAAAAAAAAAAAAACAAATAGGTCATTGATATTAAAATTATATATTTCAAAAAATAAATAACATACGTTATCATTTGTTAACTTATTATATTTTATTTCTCTCTTTTTTTCTTTTTTACATAATTGACTATGATTAAATCATATTATCACTTATACTAAAAAATGCATAAATAACGATAGTAAATAAAATTTAAGATCTTATTTAACGTCAGTAATTATAATCAATCTTAGTCATTGACAAATTTTTTTTTTCTTATTTCTAGACATATTTCTTATATATGAGTTTTATGTTTTTATGGTTTTTTTTTTTTTTTTACATAATTAACTATGGTTAAATCATATTATCACTTATACTAATAAAATGCATAGATAACAATAGTAAATAAAATTTAAGAATTAATTTATGAGTTTTTATTTTCAATGTTTTCATGTCCTTAAAACTACATTTAAGACTTAATTTGTATAAAACTACATTTGAAATAAAAAGTCGGATATTGTTATCTATATAATATATAAAAGTTGAATTGCATAGCTAATTGATTGACATTTGGCAATTTCAATTGATGACATGTCTTCAATTTCATCCCAAGTGGCGAATTGGTTGGTCGAAATAAATCATCAAAAAACATGTCATCATTTTCCAAAATTAAAGATAGTTAAATATGTTTAATTATTTTATTAATATATTTATATCCTACCATATATAAAATGCTCTAAATATATCAACTTTTTTGGAAACCCTAAATAAATTTATTTTTGAATTTAATTTTATAAATAATTTAATTTTAATTTAGTTAAATTCGATTTAAAATCTTCTCTTATTATAATTGGATGATTGGTGGTGTTACGAATTTTTTTAATTTTAATTCATAAACTTTGATTTATATTAAAACAAATATTGTAGAATAAATTATTTGATATTATACATTTTACATGAACATGACTAGAGAATATGTATTTTTTTTACTAATTTACTATTATATATTAATATTATCTGTAAAAAAAGATAGATATGTGTTTGAATTTACTATCTTGCGAAAATTGACGCCATTTGTTATGCCATGTGTAGAGTAATGTACTCCCACTTATTTATCATATTGAAAATTATACTACATGAATTTCATGTTATTATTTAAATAATTATTTTTTTCTTCACTGAAGAATCCAGTGACAATAAATTTTACGATTGATTTAACTTTTTAAATTATATACTAATTAAAATACGAATTTTATCATGATTATACTAATAAATTGAATGACCTAAGCTAAGTTTAATCAATAGATAAAAAAACGAATTGATTTTATATATTTCAAAATATAATAATTCTAAATCTTTGGTATTAAATTCATTTTTATTTAATGGCTAACATTAATAATATCAATTGTTTTGTTTAAAATGTATAATGATCGTATATACTATATATTGTATTCCACTAATAAGGATTTCATTATGACTCTAATAAATATAATTATGGAAATATCTAGATCAACACTAACCCAAAAGTATCAAAATGAGTTTGCAAATATTTATGTGCTATTTAATATTTTATTTTGATATTTATATAAATGTATTTGCTCCAACCATAGGTATTAAATCGTTGTTAATTAAATATATCTAATTGCCACATGTTATTTTCTAAATGGACACTGAGGTGGTTGAATTCATAACTCATGTTTGATATTTTATTCACCATGATTGCATAATGTATTTTTACATTTGAAAGATGAAATATCAAAATACCTCATTTCATAAATCTAATGGAATTAAAAATTATTATTTTGGAGAATAAAAATGGTGGTTAAATGTTTTGATAGCTCATTTAATAATCTCACTCGAAGTGCTCTTGCCGTATATAGTTTATATTAATAATTTACCTAATGTTTATTTCCCTCTTACATCAACCGCTTATGGTATGATTTTTGAAGGAATTTTTTTATTACGTGAAATATTCCAATAATGCTTATTATACCCTGCACACACGACATTTCTTTATGGTACTTTTTAAATACAAAAATTACCCTCAGGTGAACTTTACACGAAATATTTATTCTTCTTAAATAACACTTTCACAATTTTGTATTATTACCATGACCACCCCTGAGGGTAATTTTTAAGTTTAAAAAGTATGATAAAAGAAATGTCCCGTCTGCAAGGGTAGACTCCATATTTTTTGGGATATTATATAGAATAAAAAAGATTCCGTACAAAAATCACACCATAAGGGGGTTGTGTAAGACATAGACAAACATAAGGGGAATTTTAGTAATCACCGATAAGTGGGGGTGTTTTCTGTAATTTAGTCTAAGTTCAGGAGGATTTTCATAATTTATCTTATTAACAATGATTATTGTTCTTTTACGTCTTAATGTTTGCTTATACCCTTATAATATTTTATATAATTTTAATGTCAATTTGATAATATAATTAAATATTAATTTCTAATATATTTAATATGTGTTTTTTTATGGTTCAACTACCACACATAAGAAATTTGATATAAATGTTCGAGATTGAATAGAATTATTTTTTTTATACTAAATAATAGATCATTGCAAAAACAATTGTTGCAAAATTAGAATTTTTGATTATAATTATAATTATAATTATAATTATAATTCTTTGAATTAGTATTAGTATTAATACTAGAAATAGGATTCAAATTGTAATTATGATTAATATAATATTAGGATTATAATTAATATTAGTATTAGAATTATAATTAAGATTATGATTATGCTTAGTACGATAATTAGTGACATGTATTAGTATTAGAATTATGATTAGCATTAAGTTTGGGATTAGAATTATAATTAAGATTAGAATTAGAATTAACATTAGCATTAGCATTAACATTAGTATTATTAGTATTAAAATTATTAGGCTTATGATTAGTGTTAGGAATAGGATTATGATTAGGATTAGGATTAGAACTATGATCAGTGTTATGAATAGAATTAGGAATACGATAAGGATTTGGATAATATTAGAATTACAATCATAATTAGCATTAGCATAATAATTAGCATATCTAGATTACATTAGCATCAAAATTACTATTAGCCAAGGTTCTAAAAGGCGGTTATCGGGTACGTGGCGGTTAGGGACCGCCACACGATAAATCGGCGCGGCGGTGAGTTATCGGAGATAAATCGGAAATATATCAGTTTTTAAATTTAGTGTAATATATTTCTAAATATTATTTGTAAATACTCAAAATATATATAAAAGAATATTTAAACATAATTATATCCTATCATTCATATGTTATTATATAATTCTAATTACTCAATAAATAACAAAAATTTAAAAATAATAAGATCATAATATAATAAAAGATTCTTACGAAATACAAATACTACGCAAGTCTTTCGCATCAACAATTAAAATAAACACAACAAACCATAAATTACGGGGTAGTACTTGGTTTGGTTTTGGAAGTTGAAAGAATTGGAGAAAAACAAAAAATCAAAACATATTTTCATTTTAATTTAAATTTAAAAAAAAAAAAAAAAAAAAAAAAAAAAAAAAACCGATTTGTTGACCGATATATCGGTTTGACCCGCCAAAAAACCGCCGCAAACCGCCTCGCTGTAAAAAACCGATATTCCAAACCGCCTCAACAAAATCGTAAAGGTTTATAACCGATACCGATATATCGACCGCCACGACCGCTATTTAGAACACTGCTATTAGCATTAACATTAACAATATTAACATATTAGTATTAGTAATAGTATTAATAATAGTATTAGCAGTAATATTAGTATTAGTAATAGTATTAGTATTGGTATTAGTATTAGTATTAGTATTAGTATTAGTATTAGTATTAGTATTAGTATTAGTACAAATATTAGTAGTAACATAAGTATATGTATCAATATTATTATTGGTATCAGTATAAGTATCAGTATCAGTATCAGTACCACAATATCTATCAGTACCAGTATCAGTATCATTATTAGTATCGGTATCAGTATCAGTATCAATATCAATATCAGTATCAGTATCTGTATCAGTATCGGTATCGGTATCGGTATCGGTATCGATATCAGTATCAATATATGTATATGTATCATTAGCATTAGATCATTAGCAATAAAATTAGTTTTAGCATTTATATTAGTATTAGTAATAGTAAGTATTATTACTAATATTAGTATTAATATCAGGATAAGTATCCGTATCAGTATTAGTATCAATATCAGTACCAGTATCAGTACCAGTATATGTATCAGTATCGATATCAATTTCAGTATCAATATCAGTATGAGAATCAATATTAGTATCAATTTTAGTATCAGTATCAATATCAGTATCAGTATCAGTATCAATATTAGCATTAGTATCAATATTATTAGTATAATATTAGTATTAGTATTACTATTTTTATCGGCATCAATATCAGTATGAGTAACAATATTAGTATCAATATTAGTATGAGTATCATAATTAGTAATAATATTCGTATTAATATTAATATTACTATGAGTATCAATATGACTATCAACATCAGTATCAGTATCAGTATCAATATCAGTATCAATGTCAGTATCAGTATCACTATCAATATCAGTATTTGAATCAATATCAGTAAGTATTAGTATTAGTATTAGTATTAGTATTAGTATTAGTATTAGTATTAGTATTAGTATTAGTATTAGTATTAGTATTAGTATTAATATTAGTATTAGTATTAGTATTAGTATTAGTATTAGTATTAGTATTACTATTAGTATTACTATTAGTATTAGTATTAGTATTAGTATTAGTATTAGTATTAGTATCAATATTAGTATTAGTATTAGTATCAGTATTAGTATTAGTATTAGTATATATTAGTATTAGTATTAGTATTAGTATTAGTATTAGTATTAGTATTAGTATTAGTATTAGTAACAGTATTAGTATTAGTATCAATATAACTATTATTAGTATCAGTATTAGTATTAATATTTGTATTAGTATGAGTATTAGTATCGATATTACTATCGATATTAGTATTAGTATTAGTATTAGTATTAGTATTAGTATTAGTATTAGTATTAGTATTAGTATTAGTATTAGTATTAGTGTTAGTATTGGTATTGGTATTGGTATTGGTATTGGTATTGGTATTGGTATTGGTATTGGTATTGGTATTGGTATTGGTATTGGTATTGGTATTGGTATTGGTATTGGTATTGGTATTGGTATTAGTATTAGTATTAATATTAGTATTAGTATTAATATTAGTATTAGTATTAGTATTCGCATTAGTATTGATATTCGTATTAGTATTAGTATTAGTGTTAATATTAGTATTAGTATTAGTATTAGTATTAGTATTAGTATAAGTATTAATATTAGTGTTAGTATTAGTATTAGTGTTATAGCAATAGTATTAGGATTAATATTAGTATTAGTATTAGTATTAATATTAGTATTAGTATTAGTATTGGTATTGGTATCAGTATTGGTATTGGTATTAGTATTATTATTAGTATTAGTATTAGTATTAGTATGTGTATCGATATTGATTAGTATCAGTATTAGTATTGATATTAATTAGTATAAGTATTAGTATCAATATTAATATCAATATTGGTATCAGTATTGGTATCCATATTGGTATCGGTATTGATATCAGCATTGGTATCAATAAGGACGTATACATCTTATCTCTTTTGCAATATTTATAAGTTGTATTGTTGTTTGAGCAATTTGCATCACTAATTAAACGTCATTAGTTATAAACTTACAGGTTATTTGAATATCTATTTTGTTACTTCTCTCCTACCATGTTTGTTGTTAATTTAGTTATTTTGCAAAATATTGACATTGTGTAGTAGGTTGCATTCCTCGAAATAGAGTTATACCATATATTTTAAATGATTTCACTTAATCTTCATATCGTGTTTGCGCGCTTCACGTTTTCTTCTTTGGAATATTTAATTTAATCTCATATGTTAAAATTCTGAAATAAGAGATAAAGTTTATGGTTTTTTTTTTATTTTCTTCCATTTTGTTTACTTGAATTGCTATTGTTATAAAGAGATAGTCGTTTACATATTATTATTTTTCTCATTTTAAAACTGACATCCGTGCAACGCACGGGTGAAGAACTAGTTTTCAAAAATTCATAATGACAAATATTGTTACAAAATCGAAAATTAAATTCGGAAATCCGGTTCCTGATTTGTACTTCCAGCTCCAACACATCAAAAATTAAACGGCACTATCACCTCAGATCCGATTCAACCGTAGTACCTCTCTCTATTTTTTCTTTTTTTCTTCCCCCACTGATCATCATACTGAAAAGGCGAAAAAAGAAAAACAAAAGAAAAAAAAGAAAAAAAAAAACATTTTAAAACAATTCAATGGCAGCAGTGGCAAAGATCTTCGAACTCAACAATGGCAGCATGCAAGTGAAAGTCTCCAATTACGGATGCACCATCACCTCCTTATTCGTTCCAGACAAAGATGGTCAGTTCTAAATCCAATCCCTATTAAAATTCCGATCTTTTTTTTTTGCCAAGAGTAATAAAATGTTCGTTTTTGCAATTTCCGTTTGGAAGGGAAATTGGGTGATGTTGTTCTTGGATTTGACACAATCGAGCCGTATCAGGTCAGTGACAAAATCATGTTTTGAAACCCCCCATTTGATTAAAATCATGATTAGGTTATTTTTTTTTTCTAATGGAAAAATTGAATAGATATGTGTTATATATATGTATATATGATTTTTTGTGTTGATTTGGGGTTTGATTATTTTGGGTGGCAGAGAGGTGCTGCTCCGTATTTTGGGTGCATAGTGGGTCGGGTGGCGAACAGGATCAAAGAAGGGAAGTTTACACTGAATGGAACTGAGTACTCATTGCCTATCAACAAGCCACCAAACAGTCTCCATGGTATCTATCCTATCTGAATTTTCGTTTTGATTTCCTTTTAATCGTTTTGATTTCATGTTGGCTGGAATTGTTTTCTTATTGGAGTTGTTTTATTTGGGGAGCCTTGTACAGTTGTTGGTCCAATTATCGATTTTGCGTCAATTTCTCCATGAGTTTGTTAGTGGTCAATAAAGAAGTGAAAATTGGTGATTTTTTGCATAAGTAAGGAACAATTCTTTGCGTTACATCATATATGATGTATAGTTTAGGAAGAAAACCCGTGTTTCTTATTGAGATCATATTATGCTTAAGATCATACAGTTAATTGGTTCTTGCTTGCATAAGATGATAAGAGACAAATATAAGTGTACTAGGGATCACGAAAACTTGTGTGGAGTTACATAAAGAGAAATAGAATGAGGAGTTAACCATGCTCTCTGATCTACTAAACATGCTCTCCATTTTCTCGTGATTTTTTTTTCTTAATCGTAGGACTCCGTTTGGTTTCCTTTGAAAAAGGAAAATCTTGTACGATTAATAATTGTAAAGTGTTATCAACTAAGTTGGCTTGTTAAATATGACGAGCTAACGAAAGATGCATGCTTTAAAAATTAATAAGAATGTTTTCACAAAACGGGCTGTATTGTATATTCGTAGGCCCCGTTTGGTTGGCAAGATAAGATTAGCCAAGATAAGATTAAATAATCTAATGAGCGCCAATTATTTTATTGGAACTTGAAACGTCCAACAAAAAAACTCATTAAACTCATTAGAAGGCAAGATAAGGCAAGATAAGCCATGATTATATAATTTTGGCGGGTCGACCCGGCAATTTATTTAGGATACCAAACATCAAATTAAGTCCAACTATTTAGTTAATCATGACTTATCTTGGCAACCAAACGGGGCCTTAGTGTTTTCAGAAGCATATAAAATATGAGGAAATCTCAACGCTGAACAGAAATTATTATCCAAGACTTAATGTCCGATAACTGGGCCTTTTAACGTTTTTTGTTTTCTTTCTAATATTTTTTCTTCACTTCCATTAAAAGGTGGACAAAAGGGATTCGACAAGGTCATCTGGGAAGTTGCTGAGTATAAGCAGGGTGATACTCCATCGATAACCTTTAAATATCACAGTCATGACGGAGAAGAAGGTAATGCAGCCCCCATTCACTTGGGTTTCTTCGTTATGTACAAGTTTTTTTTTTCTAAAATAGAAAGAGAAATGGTTAAACAAGTAACAACTAAACTAAATTGGGTTTAGTTACATTCAAAACCCATGTGTTTATTCTAATTGTTATAAATATTAGCAAAAAACTCCCCTATGATTCTATTTTATTAGCAAACTACTCCCTAAAAACACATCATTTAGGGGGGTTCGTATACTAAAAAAAGAATCATAGGGGGATTTCTGATAATATTAATAACACAAGATTTTTTTTAGCAATTCGATATAACACAAGGGTGTTGAATGCAATAACAACTAAATTGATTGTTTCAACTTAATAGAAGAGACACTCATTGAAATACACCGGCTGCAGCATGTAGTATAATATATCAAATTCATTATTTTAATTTTTACGATCTCTAATGCAGGCTATCCGGGCGATGTTTCTTTCACGGCAACTTACACACTCACATCGAAAACCACAATGAGGCTCGACATGGAAGGCATCCCCAAAGACAAGGCAACACCAATCAGCTTAGCCCAACACACCTATTGGAACCTATCGGGCCACAATTCCGGGAATTCAATCCTCGACCACACGATCCAAATATGGGCCAATCACATCACACCCGTCGATCAGAATATCGTGCCAACTGGCGAGATCCTGGCCGTTAAAAACACTCCGTTCGATTTCACCGCCGAGAACACTAAGATCGGCAGTAGAATCCAAGAGGTTGGAATCGGGTACGACCATAATTACGTGCTCGACTGTGGGGAGGAGAAATTAGGGTTGAAGCGTGCTGCGAAGTTAGTGGACCCCACTAGCTCGAGGACTCTGAATCTGTGGACGGATGCACCTGGTATGCAATTTTACACCGCCAACTATGTGAATGGTATTGTTGGTAAAGGTGGAGCTGTGTATGAGAAGCATGGTGCTGCTTGTCTTGAGACGCAAGGGTTTCCTAATGCAATTAACCAACCGAATTTTCCTTCGGTTGTTGTTCAACCGGGGGAGAAGTACAAGCATACCATGTTGTTTGAGTTTTCGGCTGAGTAAGGGTATAACGGTAATTTTCATATGTTTTATGACAATCTGTGCTGGATTTTTATGCTGGGAATAAGTGGACGATTTGGATGTAACCGAGTAGTTTCTTTTGCAGGAGTTTAGTGAGTGACTTATGAACGTTTTGAACCGCTTTAGGTTCGACTTTTATATATTTATACTTCTTTTTTCGTTTTAATTTTGGATGAGCTCATAAGTTTTTTGACAGTCTTGTTGTTGCTTCTGTTTCTTGCGTTTGCGTACGGTATTAATTCCTTTAGATTTTTAATTGTCTGTTTAGATGGTGAATTGTTGTAATGGCTAAGCTCATGATTTACACATCTAAAATTTTGTGTAGCTATTCACTGCCAGGACTAAGGTATACTGTCTGATTGCTGCTGTGTGTATATATGTTGTATGAACTTTGAAATTGAGAACATTTGAAAATGATAGTGTTGAAGTGGTTTTGACCTCATGAATACATCCTTTTTTTTATCTCAATTGATAATTTGTTTCCATGTTGGATTGTACTCGTCGCATGATTATCGTTTTCCTCCATGGTTTCAATAGCTAGTTGTACTCCTGTAAAGAACGGAAGATTTTCCCCCAGAGCAGACACTCTTTGCGTGTAGGTGTCAAGCCTCTGTCTTTCTCTTCTTTTTTGGTGTGAACGGAAAATACTTGTCTTGACCAACTACAACTGATCAGAGCCTATGCAAACGAGCAATGTCGACATCTAATCGTCAAGCCACCGGAGTTGAATTTCAACTTGGCCACGTTCAATATTTTTCAGTCTCAGGCGCATGTCCTGCGTTACATTGCCGTCTTTCCAGAAAATGAAACTCTCTTCAGCCAGACAATTGGAGCTTGCAGGTGGTATTCTTGTGATTATTGTATCATTTGTAAGGCCATTCGGATTCATCTTCGCGACTTCTATCAACGGTCCGATATCAAACTCTGCTTCTCCCATCTTTTCATCCACGTTTCTCGACTTGTTGTGGCCATACACCGTCTATACATACATACACATACACACGGAATCATCATAAGTTCATAATTAAATAGCCCCATTGAATTTGCTTGATTATAAATTTATAATTAAAGAGCCTCACCAGAGAAACTTGATGATCATGATATCTAGGATATATTATCAAATCCTCATACCATTCAGGATTAACGTCATTTGTCACAACACGAGCCTTCAAAACCTACAAGACAAAGATTTTTAGTGAACTGGAAACAGCAAAGTATTCAATGCAAAATTGTACTTTATTTTCATAAATAAACGAGAAGGCACGGAACCTGATCGGCCATTGTGATAACAGCATAAGGATCTCCACCACCACCACCACCAACAACAAGATCAATACCTCTCTTCACCCAAATTCTGATCCGTCCTAATGTAAAATTTAGAACTCGAAAAACATCGTAGCCTAGATTCTCTCGTTCTTCTAATATTTTGTTTGCAGACGCCAAAAGGGAATTGTTGGTGTTGTGATCTAAGTTAATCCCTCGAAGTGGTAATATTGCGGCCAAATCCGAAGGGATCTCCTTGAGGTTTAAGTACCCAAGATGAATAATCTCAAGACACGGGAAATGTGTATCGTCTGCTTCCCATATCTCCAATTCACACTTATGAATCCATAGGGACTTGAGTCGAGCGAATTCCCCTTCTTTCGAAATCCACTTTTGGCCTACGGCAGCATTTCTCCGCAACGAGAGAACTTCAAGGTTGGGCAAAGAACCAACAGTGGACATATGTTCCCAAGGAATCTTGCATTCAGTTAAGGTCAACTCTTTAAGCGAACTTGGGAAGACAATTCCTCCACCGCAACGAGTACCGGTAATTAATTCCAGGTTAAGTTGTTCGAGTTTGTGGAGAAGTCCAAGATTGCTTAAACGATTAGATCCTATTGTCCCACATATAATTTCCAACTTCTTCAGATTTGGGATTTTTTTCATTACCGCTTCACTACATTTGAAATCTTTGACTTTTGAAAGTGTTTGTAAATTCTCAAGAAGTATGATTTTGTGGACATTATCTGGAAGAGGATCAGAGAGAACAATAAATCTGCCCTCAACATGTCGAAGTTGGGGCATGTGCCATATCTCACTTGGCAGAATCAACTCTCCGTAAACAACTAATGTTTGTAAACTCCAAAGTTGGGATATAGAAGATGGCATCGACATCGAACCCATGCAAGAAACATACCTCGAGTTAATTAACTGTAGAATCTCATCTTTGGGATATTCGTCCACCACATCGAATAGCCGTAGTAACGGAAACCGACGAGCAGTGTAATCAGTTGAATCCCCTTTAGAGAAGCTTACGAAAGACCGTGTAGGTACCGGTGGTCTATACGGCGTAAGATTCTTTTGTTTCCATTTGCCACTATTAATGCTGAGGCGTGGTGTGATCTTCGTATGTGTTACGATATTGAGGTTTGCGGTGAGAACGAAGTTGTCTTTTTGAGCTTCTCTCCTACATAGGTCACTTAAAAGATCATGAATTCGGCATGTCCTCACTTCTCCAGTAACCCACCGCGTATTCACCAAAATGAGGTTTCTATGAATAAGATCCTCCAAGTACTCCTCTCCAGTTTCTTCCATGCTTTTATGCCTACATTTCCGTATAAATCCCTCTGCAACCCACAACCTGACCAGCCTGGACACTTTGATGATATGATCTTCAGGAAACACGGCAAAGTAAAGGTAACAAGGTTTGATATATATAGGCAAGTGAATATAACTCAACCATAATATCTTCATGCAGAACTCGTCATCTTCGTTGTTTACTTCTGAAGTTACATCTTCTTCGACGTACTTCCAATGTTCTTTTGTCTTGGACTTTGCAAGAAGCCCACCAATGACAACAAGGGCCAAAGGAAGTCCTCTGCATTTTTTAGCAATACTTTTTCCAATTACCTCCAATTCAACGGGGCAACGTCCTTCTGCAAACACCTTTTCACGAAGTAGATCCCAACTCTGTGCTTCATCCAAAAAATTCAATTGATAAGGACTACAAGATCCAAAATCTTCAGCCAACTTCAATAGCCTAGTAGTTACCATAATTCGACTTCCATTATTATTATCGGGAAGGAACCTCTTTACCAGCTCCCACGCCTTAATATCCCACATGTCATCCATTACTATTAAATATTTCCTCCCGAATAATTCTTTGTACAGTTTATCACCTAGTGTTTCTTCTTCATCATTCATCTCCTTCACATTTCCATACCCATTACTAATCTGGAGTAAGAGGCCAAGAAGTATCTCTTTCTTATTACACTCTTTCGATATCGTAACCCAAGCACGAAGATGAAAGTGTTCCAAAACAAGAGGTTTGTTGAAAACATTAGTTGCAAGGGTAGTCTTACCTATGCCTCCCATCCCAACAACAGAGATGATTCGAAGATTAGATTCATTTGCGGTGAGCGTAGTCATCATTTGGATCAACTGCTTCTGGAATCCGACCATGGTGCCTTTACTACTCGGAAGAGGCTTTGATGATGTACTACTAGCTCCTCTACTTAACGAGTTTTGAGGTTGTACATCTTTCTTGATCATTTTCACCAATTGTTTATGGATGGAATGTAACTCTTGTATTTCGGTCCGTACACCTTCAGACAAGAAATCGGAGGGTTCGGGTTCTAGTCTGTCAACTGCACATCCATCTGCAAGAATTTGGTTGATTATATTGAATTCAATGGTGTACTCTGCTCCATCAGCTGCCACCCTGATTCTCGTCTCCAAATGTTCGATTTCTTTGTCGCCGCCGCCGTAGTTACTTGATTGTCTCGAGAAAATCGATCAACAAGTCGGCCTTTTGTTGTAGAGTTTCAATATTTTTTCTATCAAAAATGATATGAAGGGTGGGAGGTGGGTGGAGGAGGATCTGATCAAGAGTGTGAGTGAGAGAAACTAAAGCTGCATAAGCTGCAGCCATCTCTCTCTGGATAATTCTTTATCTCCGACCAATACTAAATTTTTGCTTCATCAGACTTGAATTTCATACACTAACAGCTAAAAACTGTGTAGCAAGAAGAAGAGTTGAAGACCAAAATTGTGGGATATGTGGCTCTTATGTGTGTGCATTCACCACCACTTGATCTTTATTACTGCAAGTCAATATTCATTCACTGGGTTTGTCGGCAACCTCAAATGCCTTTTTTTTTTCTATATGCCTTATAATCAATTTTTATAATTATACTAGTATAAATGAATATTTTTTAGTTCGTTTTTTTGTTGATTATTAAATATTTAATTATAAGTAGTATCATTAAAAATAATATTAACATAATAAAAAATAATTTGTTTAGTTAATTTCTTTTTTTTTTTATATTACAAATTTAATTATGAGTAGTATAATTATAATAAATTAAGTACAATTAAAAATAACTAGTATTTTTTTCCTGTATGATGCACGAGATCTTATTTTAAAAGTGAGAAAAAAATAATAAATTTAATACATAATAAGAAAATATAGTAAAAATTTAATAATATAATATTATTCATATTTTATATAACATTAGTTTTTTTAAATCTTACGTATTAAGATTTAAACAAATCGAATTTCTATCTTCATCTCTAAGAATTGAGATATATCGATGAAAAATATGAGATTGATAATAGTTGAAAATTATAGTTAGAAAACTAGTAGAGAAAAAAAATTGTAGATTGAGATGTACCTCCTTTTTTATGTCAATTTATAATTTGTTTCCATGTCGGATTATACTCGTCGCATGATTATCGTTTCCCTCCATCGTTCCCAATAGTTAGTTGTACTCCTGCAAAGAACGGCAAGGAAGATTTCCCCCCGGCATAGACACTCTACGCGTGTAGCCAAAAAACAAAAAACATAAATACTGTATAATCTATTCGTCGTCATCATCTTCATTATCACCAGTAAGCCAGTTAGGGTCATACGCTATGGAATGGAACGAAGGGCATAGAGTGCTGCCCTCCAACAACGGCGCCAAAAATTTGTTGGGGCTAAATACCTAACACGCAAGTGCACGTATCGCAAACAAGTAGTAAAAGTGGACTCGTGAGAGTCGGA
Source organism: Erythranthe guttata (assembly GCF_056151865.1). Lineage (NCBI taxonomy): Eukaryota > Viridiplantae > Streptophyta > Magnoliopsida > Lamiales > Phrymaceae > Erythranthe > Erythranthe guttata. The sequence continues at coordinate 7,827,789 of NC_142536.1, forward strand.
TGTCGATCCCACAGGGAATACTCAAATTATCTAATCCTAAGTACCAAATTCTAACAATTATGATTTTTATCCAGCCTACGCAAAGTTGTCAAATTTAATCAACTAAATAATTAAACTAATTATGAAAGCAATTAAACACGAGAAACTATCAATAAAAAAATGGATATAGGATTTCATCTTCCCCCTACGCAAGAATTGCTCACCCAAAAACCCTTCAATTATGAAGTATATGATTCTGATTATTAACCCGAGACACTAATTACTCATAACCCGTTGTCGCGTGTATTATGAGTCTATTATTCATAAACGGTTCACTATATGTCTATGCAAACCAATTATGAATAAAGCATTAACTAACAAGTCTCGTAAATGGCTACCTAAGGTGATGTCTATATGTCTACGACACCACATGCAATTGACACACTCATCCGGTGAAAACTACGCGAAGGTTCTTTACTTACCATATAATTATCAAAATAACTCTGTCGAGTCAATCACAATAATCACAGATAAAGCACATAAATTAAACATCTCAGCATAACATGGCAGCAGCATCTTCTCAACATCCTGTTTCTGAAGATGTTGCTGCACATGTTCCAGAAGATGCTGATGCACCCACTGTCCCAGCCAATGCCTCTCAGAATGCTGCTGAGGATGCTGCTCCCTACCAGGATGAGGAAATGCCTGATTTTTCTGGGATTTCCTCTGCTGAGCATGTAGACATTCCCACTGTTGATGCACAGGACTTTACTACCACTGAAGAAACACCCTCAGCTCCACATGCAGATCCTCTGAAAACTTTGGGAGAGGCAGCTGTTCAAGTGGATGCATCACCTCCCTAGGTTGAAGAAACATAGAAAAGTGATGACAGCTGGAAAGTTCCCCTTTCCTCCTTCCGAAAAAAATTTGCCATCCTCTGAGTCAGACAGTGACTCTTCTGAAGAATCCTCTCAGATGCAAGAAGATGATGCCCCACCTGTTGCATCACCTGAACCAGCATACATTCTAGATGAACTTGAAGACTCCGAAGATGAGGAATCCTCTAAGGAAGAAGAGCCAGACTTGGATGGGAAGGATCTTTCAACTCCTTTTGAGGTAAACAATGCCTTCAGTCCTACTTTTTATTTTGAATCTGATTCTACTTTGAGTCCTCAAATCATGAATTGCTAATTCATTGAGGAAAAGAAAATTTCCAAGGATGAGTTTGATAGACATAGGATCACTGCTTTTCTTGATCAAAGAAAAATCCTTAGTCTAGTTGAGGTTGTCTGTCCTTATGATCCCTCTGTTGTGAAGGATTTATGCCAATTTGCAAACCTCCTTTTTAAAGAAAAATTCTCCAAACTTTGGCAAAGTTTTTGTGCGAAATTCCATTTTCTCCTTTTCTCCCAAAATTATCAACTCTCATTTACAAACTCCTACTGTGATTGATGAGGATAATTATGGTGATTTTACTGAGGTTTGTAAGACTCTTTCTGGAAATCGTCTAAAATGTTGACCTGCTCACCCCAGAAAATTCAAAATTTCTCAACTCACAGAATTTTATTCTGTCTTGTTCAGACTCACAGTGATGAATTGGATTCCATCCAAAAATGTCTTTGTGGTAACTAAAACTCATGCAGTACTCATGTACAAATTGGGGATGGGATTACCAATTGATTTTGGAAAGCTTTTCTTTAATAATATAGGTCATCTTGCCCAGAAAATTTCATCATCCACTAATCTTCCTTATCCTTCTCTCATTTACTCCATTCTGCTTTCTCAAAATTTGGGCCAAGATGCATCAGAATATCTTCACACTCCACTTGGCATGATAACTGTTTCTCAAAATTTTCTCAAAGCTCCTCATGTCCAAGATCTTCCTTGGAATGGAGATAATTTTCTCTCAACTGAATCAGGTCAAAATAATCTTGGTACTGAAGGTGTTGCTCCTCATGTTGATAACATTCATGACATTCTTGTTTCTGTTCCTAGAGATCTTTTGTTACAACAACTTACTCACTCTCTAGCTCAGATAACTTATCACCAGTCCATGGTGGAAATGCTTCGAAAAACTCTTTCTGGTCAAAAAGGGGGAGGAAAAGCTAGTCATGAAGTTGAAGCAATGACTTCTCATCCTTTGGATGCTAGAGGGAGAGAGCAATGTGGAATAAGTAGTGCTTAGTGGGTTAAGTATAGTGCTTAGTGGGCTAAGTAATGCTTAGTGGCACTACACCAAAAAGAGGATTTTCTAACAGCACAAATTTATTACTTCTAACGGATATACACTGTTAGAAATATCTAACGGTAATTGTCCGTTAGAAATACAATTTATATGTTACTATTAATACTAAATATATATTTTTAATTAAAAATGTATTTCTAACGGCATTTAAGTGTTAGACACCCTCCGGAAGAAAAGTGTTACAACACTAACTTCACTTATATTCTTTAAATATTATATATATTAATTTTTTTAGTGGAATCATGCGTTCCTTTAAATAAAAAATGAAAATATAATTCCTGTGTTCCTTTAAATATTAAAGAAAATGTTCAACAATACAGTGTGGAAGAGAAAGAATAGAATTTTGAGTGAAAATGGAGAAACGCCGAGAAGAGGAGAAAGACGCCACAAACCACCAATACCAGCACTATCTTGGAACGCGACCTTGCAACAACACCACAACCACCGACGAGGTACGTTCCCCCACATAGTGATTCGTACGGCGTATGAACGATTTAGGCTATAGGATCTAGGGTTTTCACTTTCTCGTAAACTACCAGCCACGACACTTAATCCATGTCCAATTCCACTGCGGTTGTTGGTGTGACAACGGCAGAAGCAATTCGAGCGAGACAAATTTAAGGAAAATATCCAATTTTGAGTTTTATGGTTTACGAGAATTGATTTTATATTTCCCTAAAAAAAGAATTGATTTTATCTTGGTTTTGAGAATGATATGATGAACGGTTGATTGTTAAGCTCCTAAAGTATACTCTTTTTAGATCTGATTTTTTTATGGATAATATTATGTATGTTTTATGAATTTTGGAATAGAAATATAATTAATTCTAGAATTAGGGATTTTACATTGCATTTGGGGAATTACATAGTCTGCTTATTAATGTAGGAGGATGGAAGGATGTTATTGTTATGCATTTGCAGTTTCATGGCTTCGTTTCGTAATAGCTAGTTCCAAAGTGCAGAGTGACTCGTGACTTTAAAAGGAGAGATGAAGAGCAGCTTACAGTGCAAATGCATATTAGTGTCATTTGATTTTTAATTGAGCGAGTGAGGAACATTGCCTTAGTTTCTTTGCTCGGTTTATTGCCCTAGTTTTACTAGTCTGCATACATAAAACACGCACACATACACATACACAGACAAGCACTGGAACATGCTTGCTTGTGATCTACATAAATGAAACTTAGCTTATTCAGGGATCTTATTGTTTATTGGATATGTCCTTATTTCAATGCTCATGTGATTGTATTTAACTTTCTACTAGTTATTAAGATAATTTACATCCAACTTCTGAGTTAATTCGAGATATAACTACTTTGACGAATATACAAGCAGTTTTTTCAGTGAATAAATTAAAGGAGATCCGTGGATTTGTAAATCAATTTTGTCGAGACACGTTCATTTTGACACATATTTAAGAGTAATGGCATAATGCAGAGCTTTTTATTTTATGCCTATAGGTAAAACTCAATTGTTATTTGTCCTTATATATTAATTAACTTATTCTCTAACACAATATATCATATATTTTCAATTTATTTTCTTATGAAGGCAATGATCACATAATTGCTTGGAATGGATGTGGTGATTTAAGCGGTACAATTGATGGAGATGATTATCAAGGATTTCCATCACAACAGCCATACTAAAATCCGCGCAAGGTAATAAGAGGAAAAAATATGCTAATCTTCTTATATTTTGTTTGACTCTCAATTATTCTATGTATTTTAATTGTTCAAAATTGTTATGCATCATCAGTTATCGATATTGTTGTGAGCTAGAAAGTAAGAAAGAGTATGTAAGTGCATGTAAAGCTGAGATACATACTAAAGTTTGTTTTTGTGTCTACAGGTGATTATGTTGCTAGTTACGTATGCATATAGTTGGAAAAGGATTTCTGGATTTGCAAAAACCATTAAGAACTTCATTGGTAACAGATACGTATTTTATGCATATAGTTGTTTATGTTCCCACTTCTCCCGAAAATTTGCAGAGGTTTCAATCGTTCTCGTTTTCACAGTTATCTATTATTTTAAATTCTATATTTGTCAATCAAAATTCACTGGCCTTTGCAGGTTTGATCTAATTAGGACAACGAGGTAGCAAAATTTTCTCAAATGTGGAACAAAATAATTGAGAGTTTCAGAGAGGACTATACAAGCAGCATGTCTTTTAGAATCATGATGTGAGTGATAGTTACCACCTTAATTAACTTTTTGGATATGTGTTTTGTATTATAATTCTACTGGAGACTGATGAATACTACTTTTGTGTTGGCAGATGTTGAGACGAATATTTGTATGAAGACAATAACTTAGGATCATGATAATGAACTTATTGCTCGTGTCTGCAAGAGTATTCTTGACATCATGAAGGATTTTGGGTACATGGATTTTTAAGATAATTCTGTTAATGTGTATGAATGCTAGGAAATAGTGAAAACAATTTGGTAATAGTTGATAGTTCATGGATGGTTTTTGTACTTATGATTGAAATTTTTGTGTGAATGATGGAGAAATATATGTAATAAATTTCTATTCTAATAGAATAATTTAATTTTATGATTGAAATTTTTGTGTGAATGATGGAGAAATATATGTAATAAATTTCTATTCTAATAGAATAATTTAATTTTATTCTCTATTCGTATTATTATATTTATGATTTATATTATTAGTACTTATTAATTTTAAATCATGTGAGAATACAAAAATTATAATATTAATATTTTCATATTCTTATAAAATCTAACGGCTATATCTGTTAGAAATTCAGCTATAAGTGTTACAATAGGAACCGTTGGAACACTATTTCTAACGGATATACCCGTTAGAATATTTATTTTTCTAACGGTATTTATTAATTTTTCTAACGGTTATATTCATTAGAAAATCAGAGCCTTGAATTTCTAACGCAGTATTTTTAACGGTTTTTCGCCGTTAGGATAATTATTTCTAACGGATATATCTGTTAGAAAATGGCCTTTTTGGTGTAGTGTGGGTTAAAATGTGGATATTATTTTAACTACCAAACTAACCCACTAACCCATGTTCTTGAGTGCTCTTGTAGTTGGTTTTCTTGCAGATCATGGGCTGAGGAGTGGAAGCTTGGAATGTCTATAAATACCGACTTCAAGACTCATGGAAAATGATGGATTCTATGAAATAAAAACCGAGAGCTGAAAAGAATACATGAGATTTTTAGTGTGTTTTTAGAATCTGTTTGCGTACTCCTCATGAGTACATTCTTTACGTACTCCTCATGAGTACATTCTTTGTAGTCTAGATTGTTTAGTATATATGTTTCTAGACTTGGTTGTAAGAATGATCAAGATAGTGATTCATTCATAAGAAAGAAGTTCTTTACGTACTCCTCACGAGTACATTCTTTGAAATCTAGAATTTTTAATATTTCTCTTTTTGTTTCTAGATTTGAATGTAAGAATGATCATGAGAATGATTCGTTCATAAGGAAGAAGTTTTCGTACATCTTCTCTTTGTATTCTTGGAATACTGTTTTAATATAATTTTTCCGTCCTGTAAAGGGCAAGTTCACAAATTTTACTTGTGAACATTTTTAGATCTGAGTATTGTCTTTATATCTTTATATTCCCGCTGCATGTTACCTCAAGTGTCATAACACTTAAGATAACATCTATGTATTAAACGAATTCGGACCATAAATTCTTTCAATTATTATGTCATGGAAAAAGAATATTTGGCTAATAGTTCCTCGCATATCTGGAGTGGAGTTGGCCGTGTATGGAGCAAGTGAGAGTAATTAACAGGTTATTAATAAGAACCCACTCACTCGTATGGGTAAATGAGGATGATTCTCACCCATTTTTAAATATTAGTGAAATTCCCCAATTTATTTGATTAAATAAATATTTAGCAAATTTTATAGTAGTATCCTTAATTTACCGCCCTATTAAATGATATATTAATTTCTTCTCTTCAACTAAAAAAGCCTAACACATCATGCTTCTCTTATTTCTCTGTGCCCAACCACCACAGTCGCGTTCCACTGCCACCGCCCATGCAACCGTCAAACCACCCATTCTCTTAATCTTTAGTTCCCTATATCTTCTCTCTCCTTCCAACGACTTTTCTCCCTCCACCGCGACAGAAGTAAGGTGGTCTTCGCCCCATGGAAACCTCTCGTCAAGGGTGGTGATAGGTTTTCACTAGGAAGAGTGACAATATTGTACAATGGCGACGCTAGGGTTAATATTGCATCTGGATTCAATTAATGCCCGCAAGATTGGAATTTAGGCTGGATAACAAACTTCGATCTATTGTGGTCGGGGTCTGAGACAGAACTCCAAAAGCTTAAGAGTTGAAAATAAATGGTTTTTTTTATTTGAGAGAATGATAAAAAAATGTACATGCAAGATTTAAAATGTGTCTGAACAAATCAATTCAGCTTATATTTTTTGGAAATAATTGGAATCATAAATTAATAAAATCAAAGTGAGAACAAAATTGTTCTAAAATCTAAACTTGAAAATTTTGAATTTAAATGACAAAAATATAGATATTCATCCGTACTTTAACCAAATTATTTGTTTTCTTCTAAATAAATAGGCTTAATTCCACTTTGCACCCTTGAAGTATAACATTTTGTCACTTTGCACCCTTGAAAAACAATAATACCACGCTCAAAATATAATAAATCATTCACAATGCAACCCGAGTTGAATAATAAATGATAGTTCATTTTTTAGTGGGTTTTTTTTTTTCCGGTGTGCAAAATAAAAATTTAAATTGTTCTTTTTTTCAACCTCCAACCTAATTTTGAGCGCACAAAGGGCGAAAAATAAAAATCTAGGTAGAAATATTTGGAAGAAAATATGATTTTCAGATAACTTGATAACGAAATAGGATTTTTTTTTCCGTAAAATATTTTTTTGTGATAAAAGACATTTTTAAATACCACTAAAAATATTAAATTACCTTTCTTAGCTTTAGAAATTCCTGTGGGGGTACGGTGCATTATGTATGATATATTGTGTTTCGAGGGAGTAAAGTGCTATTAATTTGTTTTATGGGTGCAAAATACCAAAATGATATATTTCAAAGGTGCAAAATGGGATTATGCCAAATAAATATTTGAGTTCGACTAATTTCAAAAATCGTTTGATGTTTTTTTTTTTTTTTTTGACTGAAAAATCGTTTGATGTTTAAAAGATAAATTAGTTTTGACATGTAGGAGAGATAAAGTTTGAAAACTAATAATGTGAAATCAATTATATAATAATATAGGTAATTATAGTAAGTGGGGTTATTTTGAAATTAATAAAATAATGTGGACTCAATCTCCTCAAGTGGATAACTTTTATTGTGCATCTTAGTTTTATATATAATATAGATACGGAAAGAAAAAAAAAAAAAACCATGAATAATATCATAGTATTATTTTTATTTTTAAAATAAAGTAGTAATAAGGGGTGCGTGCGCAAAAATAAGCTAATTAGGCTTTGGTTTTCTATTTTTTTAACATGTTCGAGTGCAAAGACGTTGTAAAATATGTAATTTATTTAATGCCAGATATAAGCTCGATATAATCCTAAAGCCCCCGGAAAAATACAGAGGCCCGATAATTTCGAGGTTGAGCCTATAATAACGAGGACTGATGGTATATGAGCTTGAGTTGGGTGCTAAATACCTAACACGCAAGTGCACGTATCGCAAACAAGTAGTAAAAGTGGACTCGTGAGAGTCGGATGTCGATCCCACAGGGAATACTTAAATTATTTAATCCTAACTACCAAATTCTAACAACTATGATTTTTATCCAGCCTACGCAAGTTTGTCAAATTAAATCAATTAAACAATTAAACTAACTAGGAAAGCAATTAAACACGAGAAAATGTCAATATAAAAACGGATCTAGAATTTTATCTTCCCCTATGAGATAATTCTTCACCCAATTAATCTTCTATCATGCAAGTTACGATTCCCGATTATTAACCCAAGACACGAAATTACTCATAACCAGCTGTCGCGTGTATTATAAGTCTATTATTCATAAACGATTCACTATATGTCTATGCAAACCTAGTATGAATAAAACATTAAATAACAAGTCTCGTAAACGGCTACCTAAGGTATTATCTATTTGTCTACGATAATACATGCAATTAACACACTCATCCGGTGAAAACTACTCGAAGGCTCTTCTATCCCTGTTCTAATCAGTGTTCTAAAAATCGGTCGAGGCGGCCGATTAATCGGCCGACTCGGCCGAGGCGATCCAAAACCTTTACGATTTTAGTGTAAAGGTTTGAAAAATCGGTTTTTTGCCTGTGGGGCGGTTTTAGGCGGTCTGAGGCGGTCCGAGGCGGTCAAACCTTTAAGGCGGGTCAAACTCCGTGGCAAAAATCGGTTAAAAATCTGTTTTTTTTTTTTTTTTTTTTTTATAATTCAAAATAAAAGTTGGATTTTAATAAAAGAAAATATGATTTTATGCCTTATTTTTTTATGTTAATTATTATTGTTAAAGAACTGAATAAATGTTAATTCAAAAATTTTGCTTTTTTATTTATATTTTATAAGGATATTTATGTATTATGATCTTATAATTATTAAACTTTTATTATGTTATTAAGATATATACATGATGGAGATATAACTATGTTTAAATATATTTTTATATATGTTTGGAGTATTTATAAATAATATTTAGAAATATATTATATTAAATTTTAAAAACCGATTTATTTCCGATTTATCACCGATTAATCACCGCCGCACCGATTAATCGTGAGTCGGTGCCTGACCGACTCGGACCCGATTACCGCCTTTTACAACCTTGGTTCTAATTACTAAAACGATCTGTCAATCAATTCTAACAATAACAAATAGCAACATAAATTAGCTACGTTCATGCGCTAAATAAGATCAAAATAGAAGAAATAATCGAAGAATTAAACTTGCATAAAAGTAGAAAAATAGGTTCGAATTACCACATAGGGTTCCAACAAAATCCTAGAATAAAAACTTAGCTACTCATGTTCTCTACGAAAAGCATAATAAAAATACGAAAGTTCATAAAAATCGAAAAATAAAAGTAAAGGGAGAACTATGAGGAAGATTCATCAAGTCTTCGTCTTCGTTGCTCCGTTCTCTTGCTCCTAGATTGCGTGTGTGAAGATAGATTCCTAATTGTGTGCTATTTGGCCTTTAAATAGGGTGCAAAAATATAAGAGGGTGGTTTCCTTGTGTAATTAAACTTCCTTCACTGCGCCACTTCGTGAATCCGGACGGCCGTGCGAGAATTAGTTCTGAAATCCGGACGGCCGTCCGTTCTTTATTTCTTCAGAGTTTTGATTTTTTTACTTTTGGCCCACTTTTTCTCCGAATTTGCAGTTTTTACCCCATAAGTTGCCAATTCTTCAATTTGTACCTAAAATACAAATAATAACCATTTTAAGCACCAATTATCGTTAAAACACACCAAAAGCTCCAATTAAAAGGTACAATTAAGTGTAAAAATATACACTTAACACACCCCCAAACTTGAATTTTTGCTTGTCCTCAAGTAAAATCAATTTATGAGCACAAAACTCAACTATACATCTCATTACATAGATCGATTGGTTAACTTCGCGTTTTCAGAACTTGCAATTATGATGACAATTCCTAGGTATTCGCAAGCTTAACATTCAACGGCACTTAGTCACTTACTACCACCAAAAACCACAAATCGTACAATTGCTTCAAGTATCCAATATTTGCAAGTTAAAGATAGAAAGAATTTATACTTACATGCATATATTTGACTCCAAATACTCACCAAATTATTTTACTCAACTAATATTGAGCATTAAGCTATTGGGATCATTCGGACTCTGTGGCTTTCAATTGTTAGGCTCTTTGGTCCGAGGTAGGTAATATGGGTATGTGTGGCTAATTTTCTTGAATTGAGGTGATTACGCCAAAAATTGAAAGATAGGCGTTTGAAACAATGCATTCACCTCTAAGGACTTTAATAAACTCGATTCTCAAAAGTTCAAACGACTACACTTTTGCCTTTGAGGCAATGGATCGAGCTTTCAACACAATTCAACAACTAGTCCTTATTTCTCCCTTCTAATCTCTTTTTTTTTTTTTTTCGAAGAAGAAGAAGAAAGACCTTATAAGAATTTTCGACCGAACTCTAAGTGATAATTGTTCAAAAATCTCCACTTTTCTACCTTCTACATATTGGCTAAAAGAAAGAACACCTTTTCTCCGAGGCTCAAATCAAGGTTCTAAGGATAAATTCGACAAAAAGGTAGGCTCGAAAGGCTCAAACGGGTCAAAGAAGGCCCAAATCATATCCCAAATCACTTACTACTCAATACTTCGTATCATAAATGTCATAAGGTGAGATTTAAAACCGAACAAAGCATGATTTAGCACAAATAAATTCCAAATTTAAAGTACAAAACATTCAACCAAAGCAATGCACAAGGTGGGATTCCTAGCAATAATTCACTTCTACGTTCCGTTGAATCGAAAGCTAAAAGAATATCTAATCCTTATCAACATAAAACAAGTGATCTCATCATCAAACATTGACCATCTCCTATCATCATAATTTATCGATGCGTCGATCCAAGCAAAACCAATTTTTTTTTTCTCTCTCTCTTTTTTTTTTTTTTTTTAGAGTAAATAATAAAACGACAACTAAAACAAAAACTAAAACATGCAAACTAACAAACAAGTAAACATGCAAACTAACAAACAAGTAAACACAAATTAAGCGCACAGAAAAACAAATAATTAACTACCCCCAAACTTAAAATTCACATTGCCCTCAATGTGATTCGCCCGAATTTAAGGATAGAAAACACCTGTTTAAGCGTCTGGACCATCATCGGGTTGCTCACCAACTCCACCTTGCGCATGAGCATCACCATCCTCCTCATCATCCAAAAGCTCGGGTACCGGCTCAAGAATCGGTGCGGGCAACGGGGCCGGTTCGGCGCACTCGGGAGTACCGCATGCCAAATGGCGCACAATGGCTTGGAGCATCTTCCCCGACCACCGTTGAAGGGATTCGATTGTGCTCACCTTGTGCTCCACCGTGGCGAGCCGATTTCTAGTAATCACCAACTCTCGCTCCATTCTTCTTTGAAAACGGCGGTCCGAACTTGTGCTTGGACCCTCGGGTGGAGCTAATGGCTGGTTATCGACGGGGTGCTCGCCATCGTGGATGGGTGCCTTGAATTGTCGGGCCGCAAGGTTACTCATCGGCTTCCGAATTAATGTGAGAATATCCGTCGTTTTGGTTGGGACCTTCGCCTTCTTGCAATGACCGGTAACGAGGCAAGGGAAATAAAACCCTTTGGAGTTTTTGACCATGGAGGTCCAAAATCGGTCGGATATAATTTCGCCAATCTTGATCGGTGTGCCCTTGAGAATGTAATATCCAAGAGCACACCGTTCGGGATCCACGTGAGTCCACGAGCGGGTGGGGATGAGGTTGGCACATATGAAAGTAAGGCACGCCTTGCCTATTTGGTGGATGCATTTCCACTCTAACTCGTATGCCTCCTCGGTTGAGAGTTCGGACCAAATTGAGGGGCCATCGCACAACACCTCGCCGAGTTGATCTCTTGTAACCGCGAGTTGCATTTGTTCCCAATTGAATGGCTCATGTCGGAGGTTATAGAAGGATTTGATGGCCTTGGCACACCAATCGACCCGCTTCTCTCAAACCGTGCTCGTCTTCCTATCCCAAGTTAGGAGAATACGGGTGTTGGCGTAGAACTCGCGGACCAAAGATAAGTTGATCGACCCCTCCGGTTCCAATAATGCTTGCCACCCTCGTCGTAGGAATTCTTGATGCAACGGTGCAAATTGTGGAAGGGTGATCTCATACGCGCGCTCCGTCACAAGTTTCTTCACTTTTTGTTTTTCAAAATGAACCTTGACGCCTTCGACACAAAATGCATCGTCATCGGGGGTTGGAATTTGATCGGCTTTCTTGCCCTTCCCCTTGCTTTTTGAAGTGCCTTCGCCTTGTGAGGTGTCCTCCCCGTCACGTCCTCGTTTCCCCATAATTTGAGAATGCTTGTGGAAGGGATTTTGAAGTGAATTGGTGTGCGAAATTTCCCCCAAACTTGACTTGGGCAATTCGTCGAACACCTTGTGGGCGGTCCTTGTTGAATGGGTTTGTAGAGAAATTTTGCACCGTTCTTGAATCCTCCCTGCACAAATCAACAACAATCACCGTGTTTGAGTATTATGTGTGTGTAGTTGGTGAATTTTTGGTGAAATTTGTCAAAGAAAAGGGAAAATTTCGAAAGGGGGAGGCTAGGGTTCGAAGTGGGGGAGAGAGGGGATTTGAAATTATGAAAATTGTGGTGTAAAAATCCTTCTTTAAATCTGCCCGTTTTTTATCTCGGACGGCCGTTTCTCAATTTTGGGCAGTAGCCTCTTTTTTCCTCGGACGGCCGTGCGAGATTTAGGTATAAAATCCGCACGGGCACCCCTTCCCAATTTTGGGCAGTAGCTTATTTTTTTCTCGGACGGCCGCGCGAATTTTCAGTTATTTTTTTCGCACGACCGCGCCCTTTGCTGATTTTGTCCAGTAGCATCACCGAAATCTCATACGGCCATGTGAGATTCCTGCCTTTTTCTTGCACGGTCGTGTGAATAATTGCAGAAATTGCAATTAAGCCCCTGAAAAATAAAAACTTCTTATCAGTGCCCCTGAAACTTTTTTTTTTTTTTAGAAAAATAAAATAAAAACAAAAACTAAAAAATTAAAATAACATAAAATAAAATAAGAAAAACGAAATCTCGGGTTGCCTCCCGAGAAGCGCTAAGTTTACAGTCTTCAGCCGAACTTTGTCTGCTTCTTTGTTCAAGCTAACGTGACCGAAGTCACTAGGCGATTAAATTCCTTTCCCGATAATGCTCGTTTGGTTCTTTAGGTGGCCACGCCCTCCTTGCACGTTCATCATTGTTATCCCCCCAACTCTTTTGACTATCTCTCGGAGAAGTTGACATTGAGTCCGCACAATAAACTTGTTCCTTCCGACTACCGTTTCTGCCACCATCTCCTGCACTCAAAGATGCTTTCCCATGGTCCAAGATCAAAACGTCAAAATCTTCATGATTTGTAAAATCCATAAGATCAACAGCAAAACAATCATTATTATCACATGGATTTTTATTAGCGCTAAAAACGTTAAATTTGATCGTTTGATCGTGCACCGTCATTGTAAGATCACCACTAGCACAATCAATTAGAGTTTTCAATGTGGCTAAAACGGCCTTCCTAAAATAAGAGGTATCTCCCTATCTTCATCTATATCAAGTATAACGAAATCCACAGGGAAAATAAATTTGTTCACTTTTACTAGCACATTCTCTAAAATACCTTTTGGGTGAACTAAAGACCTATCGGCTAATTGAAGAGTTATAGCCGTTGGTTCAATCTCACCTAACCCAAGAGTTTTATAGGTGGAATAAGGCATAAGATTAATGCTAGCGCCTAAGTCAATGAGCGATCTAAAATTTTTACCTCCTATAGTACAAGGAATAGTGAACTTACCTGGATCGCCGAGTTTTTGTGGAAGGGGTCGTGTAAGAATTTCACTGCATTGCTCCGTGAGTTGGATCATCTCGTTCCCTTGCAATTTATTTCTCTTTGTCACGAGATCCTTGAGGAATTTCACCCACTTTGGCATCTTTTGAATGGCTTCGATAAACGGAATATTTATGTGGATTTCCTTCAACTTGTCCAAAAATCCTTGGTGCTCGGCATCGAGCTTCTTCTTTTGAAGCTTTTGAGGATATGGAATTGGTGGGGCTCTTGCAATCACTGTTGACGGTGAAACTTATTGAGTTGTTTCTTTTGGTTCCATCACTCTTGGCTTCTCGATTACCGTGCTTCTCTTCTCTTTGGGTGGGGCTTCCTCTAATTGTCGCCCATTCCTTAAACTTACGGCATTGCACTGCTCGATGTTGTTCTTTCGAGGATCTTCCGTATTTGACGGCAGTGCTCCCGATGGCCTCGCGGTTAGCTGGGTTGCAAGTTGACCCATCTGCGTTTCCAAATTTCGGATGGAGGCTTGGGTAGACGTCATAAATTGGGCCAAGATATTTGCGAGGTCTCCTCCTTGAGGTGGGGCTTGAGGCGTATTTTGGAATCCGGGAGCTGGTCGTGAATAATTAGGCGGTTGGCCTTGAGGTGGTGCTTGCCTTTGTCCTTTCTGATTTCCTCCCCACCCAAAGTTAGGGTGATCTTTCCATCCCGGATTATATGTGTTGGAGTACGGGTTCCTCTGTTGTCGGTTGGTGTCATGCACATAATTCAGAGACTCCGTTTCGTCTACGCCTTGGTCGGGAGCTTGGACTGCATGGACTTGCTGAGTCTGCAAAGCCGCTACTTGCTTCGATAGCTTCTCTAACTGGGCCGTGATTGCAGTGACCCCGTCTAACTCCAAAATTCCTCCCCTTTTAGCGGCTCCGCTATTCGACCGGTCCGATGCCCGCATGTATTTATTTCTAGCGATTCGCTCCAAGAGTTCGTATGCGTCGTCGTAAGTTAAACTCATGAACATGCCTCCAGCTGCAGAGTCGAGCACGGTTCTCGAGTTGTCTTGCAATCCATCGTAAAATATTTGCAGTTGGCGCCACTCTTGAAGTCCGTGATTCGGGCACCTCTTTACTAGCTACTTGAACCGCTCCCACGTCTCGAATAACGCTTCACCGGCTTCTTGTATAAAGTTTTGAATTTCTCTCCGGATTCTCTCAGTTTTTGTTGGGGAGTTGTATGTATTCATGAAAAGTTGTGCTAGCTGGGCCCAAGACGAAACGGAGTGCGGTGCGCGAGTTTGTAACCATTCTTGGGCTGCTCCTTGTAAGGAGTGCTTGAAAAGGCGGAGTTGCAGTGCTTCGGGTGATACTCCGTTCATCTTGTGCGAATCACACGTTTCGAGGAAGTTGACCAAGTGGAGATGTGGGTCTTCATGAGCCAATCCGCTGAATAACCCATTGTTTTGGAGCATAGTGAGGAGTCCCGCTCGAATTTCAAAATTGTTGGCTTCAATAGGGGGGCTGCTGGATGCTTGATTGAAACCCATTGAGTGTTGGAACGGTGTACTCATGCAGTGCTCGTTGACGAGGTGGTGGATTAATTAGCTGGCGTTGCTCTTGCTCAATAACGACTTCCCCCACCGCATTCGGTAGGCGCCCTTGGTCATCTGCCCTACGATTAATCTCTTCTTCCATCGGTGCGGGAGCGTTTTGAGCCAACCTTTGATTCCTCCTGGCTTGCCTAAACGTTCGCTCAATTTCGGGGTCAAGAGGTAGCAAGTTCGTGGCGAGTCGTCTTCGCATAAAAAGTACCTAAAATAAAATAAAATAAATAAAATAATTAAATAAAATAAATAAAATGGCTGAAGTAAGAAAAATTGCTCAAATTTAATATTGGGATAAATATATAATTTAGCCGTAATCCCTGGCAACGGCGCCAAAAACTTGTTGGGTGCTAAATACCTAACACGCAAGTGCACGTATCGGAAACAAGTAGTAAAAGTGGACTCGTGAGAGTCGGATGTCGATCCCACAGGGAATACTCAAATTATTTAATCCTAAGTACCAAATTCTAACAACTATGATTTTTATCCAACCTACCCAAGTTTGTCAAATTAAATCAATTAAACAATTAAACTAATTAAGAAAGCAATTAAACACGAGAAAATATCAATATAAAAACGGATCTAGGATTTTATCTTTCCCTATGCGATAATTCTTCACCCAATTAATCTTCTATCATTCAAGTTACGATTCCCGATTATTAACCCAAGACACGAAATTACTCATAACCAGCTGTCGCGTGTATTATAAGTCTATTATTCATAAACGATTCACTATATGCCTATGCAAACCTAGTATGAATAAAACATTAAATAACAAGTCTCGTAACCGGCTACCTAAGGTATTATCTATATGTCTACGATAATACATGCAATTAACACACTCATCCGGTGAAAACTACTCGAAGGCTCTTCTATCCCTGTTCTAATTATTAAAACGATCTGTCAATCAATTATAACAATAACAAATAGCAACATAAATTAGCTACGTTCATGCGCTAAATAAGATCAAAATAGAAGAAATAATCGAAGAATTAAACTTGCATAAAAGTAGAAAAATAGGTTCGAATTACCACATAGGGTTCCAACAAAATCCTAGAATAAAAACTTAGCTACTCATGTTCTCTACGAAAAGCATAATAAAAATACGAAAGTTCATAAAAATCGAAAAATAAAAGTAAAGGGAGAACTATGAGGAAGATTCGTCAAGTCTTCGTCTTCGTTGCTCCGTTCTCTTGCTCCTAGATTGCGTGTGTGAAGATAGATTCCTAATTGTGTGCTATTTGGCCTTTAAATAGGGTGCAAAAATATAAGAGAGTGGTTTCCTTGTGTAATTAAACTTCCTTCACTGCGCCACTTCGTGAATCCGGACGGCCGTGCGAGAATTAGTTCTGAAATCCGGACGGCCGTCCGGTCTTGAATTCTTCAGAGTTTTGATTTTTTTACTTTTGGCCCACTTTTTCTCCGAATTTGCAGTTTTTACCCCATAAGTTGCCAATTCTTCAATTTGTACCTAAAATACAAATAATAACCATTTAAGCACCAATTATCGTTAAAACTCACCAAAAGCTCCAATTAAAAGGTACAATTAAGTGTAAAAATATACACTTAACAATATAAGCTCGATATAATCCTGAAGCCCCCGGAAAAATACGCGAGTTGAGTTTGAGCCTATAGGTATGAGGCCCGATAATTTCGAGGTTGAGCCTATAATAACGAGGACCAATGGTATATGAGCTTGAGACGATCCAAACTCGGCTCACATGGCCCGATTGCCAGCCTTAAGCAAGGCCATATATCAACAAATCTGCAAGAATCTTGTAATACAAGAAATCAAACTCGCCGCTAGGTTGGTGGATGGCCGGTGAGGACGATCGACGCCGCACCGATCAATCCAATTTATTCATAGGTCAAATATTAATATGGAAGAACGTAACATTAGAGCAAGGAAAAGGAACATTCTCACAAATGCAATGACTCCCACCAGAATCCAACAGTACCGTCGCCGCCGGCAACCTATAGCCGGAAATGTGCCTGTGCATCTCGACCACACGGAAGTTCACGTAAATGTGGTCATTATCGCGTGGGGAGACGAGCTCGAAAGCTTTAGAAAGTGTGATTCCAGTCAACTTGCGGCGCTCGTCGCCGCTTAGTGGCCAATCTATGATTTCGCCGGCAACGTGTCACCAGGGCCGGTCCGGCGTATTTGAGGGCCGGAACGAGAATATAAATTGTATTTTTAATAATATATATAGAGTTTAAGGGCAACGCCCCAAATTTGTTTTTTGTATATCATGCTTACTGACATAATATAAATAAATATTTATTAATACAAACTTGATTATTAAAAAAATATTGGAAATATTAATGTATGTGTAAATATATTTTTTATAAATCAAATGTGGAAGAAGTATGCAATAATTTTTGTTTGAATAAAAGAAAGATTTTAAATTGTATATTTTCCAAACTATTGCTTAAAAAATTATAAATAGAAAAATATTTAAAAAAAAACAATAGAAGATTAAACTTAAAAAAAATTATTTTTTTTACACATAAAACATATAAGTATATATATAAATTTCCAAATTCCAAAATGGGGAATATTAATTCAGTGGACCTGCTAAATCGAGAAACCTTCCAATTTAGAAAGTTCACTAAATTATCGTCTAATTCTTTTTGTTCGTTTACTCTCATTCATAATCAACAATTCCAAATGTTGGAATCAATCATATTGACTTCCAATTATGAAAAGATTAATAACTAATCTCAGACCGTTACATTCAAGGAATTAATTCAAGTACACGAGAAGTGTGACCCTCGATGGTTCAGGTGTAAGCTAGCCGTGGGCCCACAACTCATTGTGATTCAAACTCGTCCCTAGAGTTGTAATTAAGATTAAACTAATTTCATCTTAACTGCCCAACGAACCAAGATTGACGCCTAGCAACTACGCATCATGATTCTTTAGATACAAATGAAGTGCCTGCAAGAACCGTGTGATACAGTTAACATACAGTACGATCCCTTCGATTCATATGTGCTGAGTTAACTAGAGGCATTGATCCACCGAGAACTCTATTAGAAATCAATAATTGTGTGAACGTTATTAGTAATATAATCTATTTGTGTATGACCTAGAGAAATATATTTCCTTAATTATCACACAATCAGCTCTAGCCACAAACTCTGTTGATTATGAACTATTGGAACACACAAGACATCGATGACTAATTAAGCGATCAAAACCCTCACTACAATGCTCAGACTTCACACTAGATTGTGATTACACGAACATTGGCCCTTGAGAGGTCTTCGGAAAGACTCAGAGATAATTCATGACACAGCTGGTCCTCTAGTTAAGTCAGGGTGATTTATGGGTCTTGAGGATTAATGGTGTACAACTATATCATAGGAACCTCTACTCGATTATTGGGAACCACTTAGAGATTTCTAGAATGAGGGAGTTTAGTGAACTCATATATATGATCAACCATTTATGTATGCCGGTACACAATACCGATTACTGATGAGACTCAGTACACATACACTAAGAGCTAGTCTCAAATGGGAAAGGACGGTATCCTCTTTAATGGCGTAACCGTTGACTAGGAACTGGTTTAACAGTTATATTACTCTTATTAAATTATCTCGTGATTCAACTAAATCAATTTACAGTAATAAAAAAAACTGTAAGGACTATATATATGCATGTGCAAGGGATAAAGTTATAGAATGCCAAAAATGTTTTTATCATTAATACGAAATATATTGTTATTACAAGAAATATGGAAAGACCACAACCAATAAGTTGACTTGTTGGTTACCTACTCTAACAATCTCCCACTTGAACTAAAGGCAACTACCCATGAATCGCAATCCCATCAACTCTCGATGTTTTTCGTTGACTGGTCTGGATAAAAGCTTCGTAAAGGGATATGCAACATTGTCTTCCGAGGTGACACATTCGACCTTGACTTCACCTCTATTAATTATTTCTCTAGTAACATGGTACTTTCTGTGAATATGCTTGGATTTCTGATGAGATCTCGGCTCTTTAGATAGCGCCACGTCTCCGGTGTTATTGCAGTACAACTGATACGATCCGCACAAGCTCCAAGACAAAGAATTGGAAGAAGCGCAATCGTACGAGTTTTAAGAGGACATTCGAGTTTTCCTTGGAGAAAAAAGGCTGGAATCAAATGTTTGAGATGTCCGTGGTTTGGAATTGGAAGAAAAGAAAGAGAAGAAGTCGTTGGACAAGTCGAATTCCATGTATCCGAGATTCTCGCCTATTCTGGCAGAGTTTACCATTCGAGTTATAACTCTCGCATCTGAAGTGCATTTAAGCTGATTCAAAATGATTCGGAAAGCTAACTGAACGATCTACAACTTTCATGTTTTGAGCGAAGGGATATTAAAAGTGGAACAGTGTTGAAATTGAGCTTTAAATGCATGCATGTGCACAGCCCAATGTCGCGAGTAAAGAAGGGTTGATCGAGAAGCCGACTTGAAGATCAAGTTATTTAATTTATTTATGCACGTTTTTAATTTAGGATTTATTATGTTTTTATTATTTTAGAGTCTTTTATTTTTAGGATTTTCTTATTTATTTATTTCCTTATTATAGTTTAGGTAGGAGTCCTTTTCCTTGTGAAAAAAGAGTCTTTTTAGACCTTATAAATAGGTTGCAAATTTGGCTTATTTGATGGGACGAATTTTGATGATTTAATTGAGAATATTCTCTTTGGTTCTTTAAGAACTCTTCGAACATATCGGTGGATTCCGTTTGTTCACCCCGACTTATCAATCGATCTTTCACAATCGATTGTGGCGTCTTCACATACCAAGGTTCTTGCCTCTTTATAGGCAACGGGTCGTGGTTCCACCCTTTTGAATCTTTGTTTTTGGATGTCTTCGATCTTGCTTGCGCGTAGGGTATTAGGGTCCCGTAACAAGTTCTACGGGGTTCGTATCAGTTGGTAACCAGAGCCAACATCCAAAACAGGTTTCACTTATCTTTATTTTTTGTTGTGTCTTCTAGTATATCTCATCTATTCTTGACTTGTGTTATTTTGAGTCTTCGTTATAAAAAAAATACAAAAAAAATCGATTTTTTATTTTTTGTTTAGATTTATTTTCAGACAAGTTAGGGTTTATTCGTGTCAACAAAAAAAAAAAGAGAAAAAAAAAAATCGAATTTTGTTCTTGTTTAGAGTTCCTTACAGCCCAAGTTAGGGTTTTTTAGTGTCCAAAAAAAAAAAAAAAAAAAAGAATTGTTTTGATCATGTCCGAGAAGGCCGGTAATAAAGGAGAAAGAATTGAGCAACGTAGGATGTCGCCAATGGATAAACGCTTCCAAGAACTCCAAGATCGGATGGAAGGAATTATTACCCAGCTAAAGGAACTATGCAAAGATCAACATGTTCGAGGGCCATACGTACGACGTGATGCTCACCAACCAGTTGTACCTTATCCTGATAAACAGGTAGATTGTGATGGAAATTTTGGTGTGAATGCTACAAAATCAAGGAGGGAGAGTATGAGACGAGGGTCCAAATTGGAAACATCAAGCCGAGGCAATTTTGGTGGAGAAAGAGATGGCGTATATCAAAACTTCAGGTCTATCAAGTTGAGAATACCATCTTTCCAAGGTAAGAGTGATCCTGATGCGTACATTCAATGGGAAAGAAAGCTTGAGCTCTTATTCGATTGTCATTATTATTCCGAAAAGAAGAAGGTGAAGCTCGCCATCGAAACGTTCATTGACTATGCAATTACTTGGTGGGACCAATTTGTCTTAACTAGGCGGCGTTGTGGCGAAACACCAATTGAAGATTGGGAGTCCATGAAGGCAGCTATGAGAAAGAGGTTTGTTCCTGCCCATTATTATAGGGAATTGAAGATGCAAAGCTTGAGGCAAGTTACTAAGTCAGAAGAACGGAGTTCGCCGAGGTGGGAATCGCAAAGGAGTTCTACAGCGAGCATGGTGAGAGAATCGTTGCAAAAGCCTAAAAGAGAGAAATCAAAAACCAATCAGCAATTCAATACTAAGAGAGGAGAGTGTCCAAGCAAGCCATTCGTGAACATGTGGTTGAACATTGAGGATCAAGCTACAAATGAGAAAAATATTATTTACGAGTCACCACCTCAGAGGAATGATAACATTGAGTTTCCCATGGAGGAAAATGTTCTAGACATCGTGGAAAGCATTGGTGCAAAAAATGGAGTGATGCAAGACGAAATTGTTGAGTTGCAGCCCATGGAGGATGAAAAGTGCAAAACCGCCCCACCACATGATGAAGAAATTGAAGGTTCGGATTCCAGGGCAAATCCTTTTGAAGAGGTGGAGAATGATATGATCCAGCCATGCAATGAAGTTAACGCTGAACTAACCGGAGTTCAAACTCCCATTGTGCATTATGATGAGATGGTGGTGTCGAGGTTTGACGTGTCGGGGCTTCGAGCTACAAAATACCCACAAGGGTTTACGCTTCAATGGATGATAGATGGTGAGTTTTGCGATGTGGTGCCAGGATGTGTAAGTTTGCTACTGAAGGGAGAGATCGATTATGAAATCTATTTTGTTTGTACTCCTTCTGATATTTGTCCAGATTCGAAGACGAATCCTTTTAAAGAGGGGGAGAATGATACGATCCGCACAAGCTCCAAGACAAAGAATTGGAAGAAGCGCAATCGTACGAGTTTTAAGAGGACATTCGAGTTTTCCTTGGAGAAAAAAGGCTGGAATCAAATGTTTGAGATGTCCGTGGTTTGTAATTGGAAGAAAAGAAAGAGAAGAAGTCGTTGGACAAGTCGAATTCCATGCATCCGAGATTCTCGCCTATTCTGGCAGAGTTTACCATTCGAGTTATAACTCTCGCATCTGAAGTCCATTTAAGCTGATTCAAAATTATTCGGAAAGGTAACTGAACGATCTACAACTTTCATGTTTTGAGCGAAGGGATATTAAAAGTGGAACAGTGTTGAAATTGAGCTTTAAATGCATGCACGTGCACAACCCAATGTCGCGAGTAAAGAAGGGTTGATCGAGAAGCCAACTTGAAGATCAAGTTATTTAATTTATTTATGCACGTTTTTAATTTAGGATTTATTATCTTTTTATTATTTTAGAGTCTTTTATTTTTAGGATTTGCTTATTTATTTATTTCCTTATTATAGTTTAGGTAGGAGTCATTTTCCTTGTGAAAAAGGAGTCTTTTTAGACCTTATAAATAGGTTGCAAATTTGGCTTATTTGATGGGACGAATTTTGATGATTTAATTGAGAATATTCTCTTTGGTTCTTTAAGAACTCTTCGATCATATCGGTGGATTCCGTTTGTTCACCCCGACTTATCAATTGATCTTTCACAATCGATTGTGGCGTCTTCACATACCAAGGTTCTTGCCTCTTTATAGGCAACGGGTCGCGGTTCCACCCTTTTGAATCTTTGTTTTTGGATGTCTTCGATCTTGCTTCCGCGTAGGGTATTAGGGCCCCGTAACAAGTTCTACGGGGTTCGTATCAACAACTGTACTGGATCATTTGCGATTGGAATAAGACCCAACTCTTGGATGAATTTCCGTATCCAAACACCTTCATTTCCAGCCTCCGATGTTGCAATTTTCTCAGCTTCAGTAGTGGAATCGGGCGTTGTGCTTTTCTTGGAACTTTTCCAACGCACGACACAACCATTCAGCCTAAATATAAATCTCGATTCGGAATTTGAGTCATCCACATCCGATTGAAAAGTAAAGTCGGTAAGACCCTATAATTTTAACTCAGTACCCCCATAGACTAAAAATATATCCCTAGACCTTCAGTGATGATATGTTTTATAGTCTTCCAGTCAGTTGGACGGGGGTCAGACTGATCTTTGCTTGTGACACTCACAACATATGCAATATTTGGTCTAATACACAGCATGCCATAAAAAAGACATCCTATGGGAGAAGCATATGGTTTCCTTTTCATCTCGTCGATTTCTCTAGGTATCTGAGGACACATATATTTCGAGAGACGAACTCCATGGGACATTGGAAAGAACCCTTTCTTGGATTCTTCCATGTTAAACCGTTTCATAACAGTGTCTATGTAAAAGATTTGGTATAAACCTAGCATCTTTCTATATCTATCTCTATAGATACGTATTCCCAATACGTAAAATGCTTCACCCAAATCCCTCATTTAGAAAGGTGTGGACAACCATGCGCTTTAGTCTGTTACAACATTCCTACGTCATTCCCAATGAGTAGAACGTCGTCGACATAAAGCACCAAAAATATCACTGCCCTCCCACTAACCTTCTTGTATACACAAGGTTCCTCCTGGTTCTTGTCAAAATCAAACTCTTAGATAGTTGAGTCAAAAATTATGTTCTAACTACGGGATGCTTGTTTCAATTCATAAATAATTCGATGGAGTTTGCAAACCTTTTGCTCACTTCCTGAAGATATGAGGCCTTCCGGTTGCGCCATGTAAATTTCTTCCTCAATGTCTCCATTAAAGAAGGCGGTCTTCACATCCATTTGCCATATCTCGTAGTCATACCATGCAACTATGGTCAACAAAATCCTAATGGACTTTAGTATTGCAACTGGTGAAAAGGTTTCCTCATAGTCAACACCTTGTCTTTGAGTGTATCATTTTGCTACCAGTCTAACCTTATAGTTTGATACCTTTCCATCTACTCCAATTTTCGTTTTATAGAGCCACTTGCAGCCCATGGGAACTATTCCCTCAGTTGGGTCCACCAAGGTCCATACCTTGTTGAGGTATATAGAGTCCATTACGGAATTCATGGTATCTAGTCAATGTCCCTTGTCTTTATGTGATACAACTTCGCTGAAAGTCATTGGATTACGCCCAACGTCAACATGATCTTTATCATTTTCGAGGATGAATAACCTATCAGGTGCATTCCAAACACTTCGCATCCATGTATTGAAGGTTTAAGAGGTATATCAGTGGTTGTATGAGTTGCATCATAATTTGGTTCTTGTGCTTGAACTTTACTTTGCGGTTCTTGAAGCTCTTTGAGTTCTACCATGCTGTCTTTTCTATCTGATAGAAATTTCTGCTCTATGAATGTGGCATTTTTCGAAACAAACAATTATGCTCCTGAGACATAATAGAATTTGTATCCCTTAGGTTCTTCGGGATACCCCACAAAGTAGCACACGTCGGATATGTTATCCAACATGTCTCCCATTAACCGCTTCACGTACGCGGGACAACCCCATATCTTAATATGTTTGAAAATGGGTTGTCGAGAAGGCCAAAGTTTGTAGAGTATTTAACTGCTTCGGTGTTAACCGTATTCAACAAGCACGTGGCAGTGCGGACAACATGACCCCACATGTACGCCGAAAAGTTGGTGAACCCCATCATAGATCAAACCATGTATAACCAAGTTCGGATACTCCGTTGAGTTGAAGAGTTACAAATGGAGTCCATTGAGACATTCAATAAACTCTAACACTCAAGTATTCACCACCACAATCGGATCGAAGTTTATTAATACATCATCGGAGTTGTTTTTCTACTTCGTTTCTAAAATCTTTGAACTTTTCAAAAGTTTCAGACTTGTACTTCATTAATTACACATACCCATACCTAGAGTAATCATCGGCAAAGGTGACGAAGTAGCTAAAACTACATTTCGCACTAACACTTAATGGACCGCATACATATGTGTGGAACAAATCCGAAAGACCTTCGGCGCGGTCTATTTGCCCCTTATAGGGTAATTTGGCCATTTACCTATTAGACATAATTCACAAGTTTTAAGTGATTTCACATCGTCCAAAATGAACAATCGTTCACGAGCAAACTCGTTCATACTTCTTAAAGAGACATTTTATAATCTAGCGTGCCAAAGTTGCACTGGGTTTTGACTATCTCTTTACGTTTTGCACATATAACATTAATAGGTATTTCACTTGGTTCTAGTTCATATAAGTTTTTTGTTAATTGACCTTTGAAACCACATTGTTATAATTTTGAATAATGCAAATCGAATTTTCAAAAACAAAAGTAAAATCTTCTTTTTCCAAAATAGGAGTATAAATAAGGTTTCAACAAACAAACAATTGTACAAAATCAAAACAAAACTGGAGTTAAAAGCATCCAAATAAACTATCCCTATGGCTTCAACAACAACTCTTTCTCCGTTACCCATCCTAAGGTAGGTTTCACCCGCCTCACGCTTCATACTTCTTTTCATTAACTGCAAATTATTACACAGATGTGAGCCACAATCAGTATCTAATATCCATGAAGCAGAAGAAATAGACAAATTTACTTCTATGAAATACATACCCTTCTCACAACATTTTTGGTTTAGGTTAGCCTTGCAGTTTCTGCGACAATGGTTTTTCTTTCTACAATGATGGCAAGCATCATCAACCTGTTTGCTAACCTTTTCCTTGGGGCCCCCGCTACCCTCACCCTTCTCGAGCGCGGGAAGGAAACCCCTTCCTTCATTTTCTTCTCAGACAAACTCTTCTTCCCCAAAGTATAAACTAGGAGAACATATTTCTCCTTCTTAATGGTTGACTCAGAGTTGACCAACATGTTAATTAACTCCTCAACAGGGGGTTTGAGCTTGTTCATGTTGAAATTCACTATGAATAGTACATAGAAATTTGGCTGGGAAATGAAGATCAAATCCACCGAGAGTTCTTCGGGGAGGGTAACATCTAGGTCCTTTAGCTTCTCAATGAGTGAGATAATTTGGACACTGTGCTCATGGACCAAAGCCCCTTTGTGCAGTCTCATGGGGATCAACTCCTTAGTAGCCGATCACCTTGATGCTCTAGTATTCTCACTATAAATGCTTTCAAGGTGAACCTTGATCTCACAAGAATGCTCGTAAGACTCATACTTCCTCGCAAGATCTGGCGCCATCGATGCTACCATATAGCACCTATTGATGACGTAATCCCTCTTCCAAAATTCGTGACGGTTTCCTGCTCTGAGGTTGTGTTTTTAAGAATAGTATGGGTTTTTTTAGTTAGGACATACATGCGGTCCTCAACGATGACCACAAGCTTAAGATTACTTAGTCTGTCAAGACAGTTAGGGCCGATGAGTTTGTTTTGGTCGAGGATCGAAGCAATAGGATTCTTGGCAGACATTATTATTTGACAAAAATTAAGAAGATAAGTATTAGAGATTTTTCGTATTAATAATCTAAATTAAATATTTGGACTTTTATTATTTAAGTGTTCTCCCACTAATTTTATCGAGTTCCACTATCCTTTAGTAGACTGAAAACGTATTTTCCTATGATGGAATTAAGATCTAGTAGCGCAAACGCAACCCGTAGTTAATCTAGTCCGGTTACATATGTCCAAAGGTAGATTAGATCTCTATCAATCATATCAAAATATGACCCAAAAGTTTTATTTACCTTACACTTGATAATGACCTAAGTTAATCTTCGTGTGTCAAGTCTGATCTACCAATCAGAGACGTTATGGAACCAACTCTAACAAACTAATGCAGTCCCTAGTTAATCTAGCCGACTACGTTAATCTAGCAGAACCGTTTCTAGAACAAATCTCAATCGTATGTCAATTAAATTACAATTGACCTTAATAAGATCTCCTCGCTAACACGGCTTATTGCACTATTGTAAGGGGCTACATAAAATTTAATCGTTTGTAGAAGAAAAGAAAATTTGACATTTCAGTTTTTCTTTATACATTAATTATTATTTTTACTAAATTAAGAATGAGGGTTTTAAATGTTTTGTTATTATCACATAACAATTATTCGATCGGTCGATTGCGATTCCTACAACTATGTTCTCTAAAAATATATGACTACGCATATTGACCTAAGTGGGACATATAACTTTCGTCGCGTTTAATTTTGATTTTTCATCGGATATACAACAAATTAAAATGACTTGGGGAAAAATAATTAATGGACCTTATTTTGGGAATTAGGCACGTGTACGCAGCGGAAAACAAAAAAATATTTTAATTTTATTTGCATACACGGTTTTAAACCAATAAAAACAACACGTGCAAAATAACATAATTAATAGCGACCTTTTCGATTCGATCGCAGTTTAAGCATGTTTATGAATTCATAATAACAACATATCATGCTCGCGGTAAATAATTAAATATAATTATCACGACATGCTCGTCATACAAATCACGCAAACATACAAGGCATCAATTCATATGATTCATAAATTACCTACGATTAATCCTAATTAAATAGTAATTAAATTATAATTAAATCGGATGAACCTTTACCTCTTGAAGCCTGAAACGGATGACGAACTAATGGCTAGCTTCTTAACAAACCACTCCAAACAATCTAGACAGGCGGCAGCAAGTCAGCGGCACTGGCGATGACGACGAGCTTGAACTAGGTGGCGCGTGAGGGCGCATCCGGTGGCTACATCTGCTGGAATCTCCTCCTCTTATGGGATTTCACCTTGTACACACATTCCTAGACCCTACGTGGCACTAGACACGCAGATGTTAGATAAACAGAAGAAGAATAGGGAGAAAATGATCTACCGACGAACGGAGCGGAGATTGGCGGCACGATCCAAAAGACCTTCGGCACAATCCTTTTGCCCCTTATAGGTCAATTAGGCCAATTTTCCTTTTAGGCAAGATTCAAAAGTTTGAAGTTATTTCACATCGTCCAAAGTGAACAATCCTTCACGAGCAAACTCGTTCATCCTTCTTAAAGAGACATATCCTAATATAGCGTGCTAAATATTCTCAAGGTTTTGATCTATCTATTTACGTTTTGCTGATATAACATTAACATGTCGTTCACTTGGTTCTAATTCATAAAAGTTTGTTAATTGACCTTTGCAAACCACATTGTTATCCTTATGAAGAATGCAAATCGAATTTTCAAAAACAACAGTAAAACATTCTTTGTCCAAAACAGAATACAAATGAGGTTTCTAATAATTGAATGAAAAAACAGACAATTGTTCAAAATCAAAACAAAACTAGAGTAAGAAACATCACAATAAACTGCCCTATAGCTTCAGCAGCAACTCTTGTTCCGTTGCCCATCCTAAGGAAGGTCTCACCCCAGCAATCTTCATACGTATTTTTGTAGGTTTCAACTGATTACAAAGATGTGAGCCACAACCAGTATCTAATACCGATGAAGCACAAGAAGTAGACAAATTTACTTTTATGAAATATTTACCCTTCTCACAACGTTTTTGGTTTCGGTAAGCCTTGTAGTTTCGGTGACAATGGTTTTTCTTTCCACAATGATGGCAAGATTCATCCAACCTGTTTGCTAACCTTTTCCTTAGGGCCCCCACTGCCCTCACCCTTGTCCGAACTTGATGCTCGGGAAGGAAACCCTTCCCTTCATTTTCTTTTAGGAAGAATTCTTCTTCTCGGAAGGAGCAACTAGGAGGACATATTTCTCCTTCTTACGGGTTGACTAAAAGCTGACCAACCTGTTAAGAAACTTTTCAATAGAAGGTTTGAGCTTGATCATGTAGAAATTCACTATGAAAGATTCATAGGAATTTGGCAGGAAAAGGAGGATCAAATCTACCGAGAGTTCTTCAGGGAGGGTGACATCTAGGTCCTTTAACTTCTCAAGGAGTGAGATCATCTTGAGACCGTGCTCGTGGACCGAAGCCCCTTCGTGCAGTCTCATGGTGATCAACTCCTTAGTAGCCGAGTACCTTGATGCTTTAGTATTCTCACTATACATGCTTTCAAGGTGAACCTTGATGTCACAATCATGCTCGTAAGACTCATACTTTCTCGCAATATATGGCGCCATCGATACTACCATACAACACGTAGTGATGACGTCAACCCTCTTCCCCGATTCGTGCATTGTTTCATGTTGTGAGGTTGCGTTTCGGGAAGTGTAGGGGGTTTTTCAGTTAGGACATGGTGGTGGTCCTCAATGATGAGCTCAAGCTTAAGATTACGTATCCAAGCAAGATAGT
The DNA here is from genome assembly GCF_056151865.1 of Erythranthe guttata. Lineage (NCBI taxonomy): Eukaryota > Viridiplantae > Streptophyta > Magnoliopsida > Lamiales > Phrymaceae > Erythranthe > Erythranthe guttata. The sequence goes on from NC_142536.1 coordinate 7,857,078, forward strand.
TAGGGCCAGTGATTTTGTTTTAGTCGGGGATCAAAGCAATGGGATTCTTGGCAGACATTATTATCTGAGAAATTTTAAGAAGACAATTAATAGAGACTTTTCGTATTAATGATCACAATTAAACTTTTGGATTTTTGTTATTTAGTTGTTTTCCCACTAATTTTATTGGGTTCCACTACCCTCTAGTAGATAAACGAGAAAACGCATTTTTCTTTAATGGGCTTGAGGTCCAATAGCACAAATGCAACATGTAGTTAATTTAGCCCGATTATATTTGTTTAAATGTAGATCTTTATCAATCATATCAAATACGAACCTAATTTTATTTATCTCACACTTGATAATGACCTAAGTTAATCTGGCGAATTCAAAATCTTCATGTGCAAGTCTGACCTATCAATCAGAGACGTTATATAACCAACTCTATCAAACTAATGCAGTCCCTAGTAATTTAGCCGACCATGTTAATCTAGCAGAGCCATTTCTATAACAAATCTCCATCGAATGTCAATTACATTACAGTTGACCTTAAGAATGGCACTCCCCGCTAACACGACCTACTGCAGGTGATTGGTGTGCCTCTGGCACGTATAGCTGCGGAAATCGCTCGATACTCAGGACCGAGTCCACTTAAAATTTTGACAATGAGTTCCTCAGTCGAGATCGGAGAACCGGCAGTTGCAATTTCATCGGGGATAAATTTAATTTCTCTCAAGTATTCTGCAATAGATTTGGAATCACTAGAAATTTTAGTGAGATGATGGCGAAGACTGAAGATGCGTGTTTGCGATTTATTTGCAAATAAAGTGTGCAGCAAGTCCCATGCTTTCTTGGATAAGGGTGCTCCAACAACAGTGGAGGCAATGGTTGAATCGGCCGATGCCATCAAGGAATTTTGAATGAGTTGATCTTGGCGAAACTAGATCTTGTACTAAGGGTTCGCCACTTCGGTATTGGTTTGAGTGATGGTGCGAGATGGGGCTGGATTGGTGACATCTAGATGACCATATAGGTCATGGCCGTGCATTAGCATAGCAAACTGAGCTTTTCATGTCGTAAAATTTTGACTGCTAATGAGTTTGATTGGAAGTTGAGATGCATGGTTGAATTGGATAATTTGAGTAGTGGTGGGTGTGGTGGTAGTGGAGAGAGGATCAGTTGCCATGGAATTGGTGGGTTAAGAAGCAAGATGAAGAAGAAAAAAAATTTGAGCTGATTGCTCATGAGAGCTTGAAAGGCTCTATACCATATAGAGAAGATGGACTTTGATATTTTATTAAGGTACAATTACATCCCATTATATACAACGTATGGGAGAGAATATCTAAACTAATCTGCCGAGAAATAAGAGTCCTATTGAAACTCAAATAACATAAAAATAGAAACAACTTTGACTAAACAAGATTAAAGAATGCCCAAATCTTGCGAAAGAGTTTGTTACACTAATAATCGAGAATGGTGAAGTTGAGGGTCAAAATCGAAGTTTTTTCTTTGAATCTTTTACATGGAAAAAAGCGCTTAAGACTGTGTTTTCTTCCCTTTTTATTTTTTTTGGATTTGCAACAAAATTAAGCTTGAGGATCTGAGTTTGGTTGAAGGTTTTTGCTGGAAAAAATATTAGAAAAAGTGGTCTGAAAAGATGGCATTTCTGAAATTAGGAAGGACTGAATTGAAAATTTTGAAAACTTCATTTTTGCTTAAAATTCTGGGGTAAATCTATAATTTTTAAAACATCTAATACACAGGATATTTAGGTCATTTCATGTCCAAAACCGCACCACCAGATGCACATACGCCGAGTCCCAGCGCAAGATAACCTGTCAGGGGCTTTTTTGGCTTTGACTAACTTTCGTAAGGGGGTTCTTGCTAATTTGTTTAACATATGGGTGTTCTTGGCAATTAAATATTTCACAGGGGTGGTTTTTGCAAAAAATCAAAGTTTTTTTTACTTGTTAGCTTGACGTAAGACATCGTCTATTCAAAGACCAGTATGAATAGATGGCTGAGGTTTATGCACCTTCAGTTTCTCCGCCCAATTCCTACCCATCCAATCAGATTGAATTCGCTACGAAAAAAGAAGGCCGATTTCTTGAAGATTACTCAGCTCGAAGCGAATGAATAATTGGAGACGGGGACCAAATGGTGAAGATCAAGAACAACTAGAAAGGTCTGGAAATTGTATTTTTCAACCTAACTTAATTGTAATTAATTTTGAAGTAATTTTCTATTTATAATTCAACCTAACAACTTATTTGATAAAAAAATAAGGGGTAATGGCAAATAGGCCCATGACAAGGGCACTTAATTAAAATAGGGACATCCAACTTTTTTGTCTTTCAAATAAATCCACCCCATTCAAACTTATTTGCAAATAAGGAAAATCCCTTTATATATACCAAAATTACCCCCAATTCATTTGAAACCCAATTTAACTCCAATTTCATGATTTACACCCCAATTTAGCCCAATTTCATCAATTAACCAATTTTAACCCAAATTTCAATTTTGACCCCAATTTTAACCCTAATTCGTATCAATTCCACCCATTATGCTCTAACTTCTTTAATATTACACATTGACCCCGGATTTTAACAAATATATCACATTAACCCCCAAAACTTTTTTTTTTCAGAAAATAATTTTTTTTCTGAAATATTTTTTTTCCGGCCAGATTCCGGCGTTGACTTTTTTTTTTTTTTTTTTTTTTTTTTTTTTTTTTTTTGAATTTTGTTTTCCTGAAATTTTTTTCCGGTCGGTCAACGGCCGTTGACCGCCGGGTTTCCGGCGTTGACTTTTTTTTTTTTTTTTTTTCTTAAAAAAAATATTTTAATTAATTTTACTGTCTTGGCTGTTAAATTACTGTCTCCGGCAGCTATTTAACTATCGGAGACAGTAATTTAACTGTTAATCGACTGTTTTTTTTTTTTTTTTTTTTTTCAAAAATATTTTAATTAATATTACTGTATTCGTTGCTAAATTACTGTCTCCAGCAGTTATTTAACTGTCGGAGACAGTAATTTAACTGTTAATTGACTTTTTTATTCTTAAAAAAATATTTTTAATTAATATTACTGTATTCGTTGCTAAATTACTGTCTCCAGCAGTTATTTAACTGTCGGAGACAGTAATTTAACTGTTAATTGACTTTTTTATTCTTAAAAAAAATATTTTTAATTAATATTACTGTATTCGTTGCTAAATTACTGTCTCCAGCAGTTATTTAACTGTCGGAGACAGTAATTTAACTGTTAATTGACTTTTTTATTCTTAAAAAAAATATTTTTAATTAATATTACTGTATTCGTTGCTAAATTACTGTCTCCAGCAGTTATTTAACTGTCGGAGACAGTAACTTAACTGTTAATTGACTTTTTTTTTTTTTTTAATTTTTTTCCTTAAAAAAAATTAATATTACTGTCTTGGATGTTAAATTACTGTCTCCAACAGTAATTTAACTGTCTTAGATAATAATATTAATAATATTACTGTTCGGAAAAATAATATTCATAATATTACTGTCTCAAACAGTAATATTACTGTCTGAGACAGTAATTTAGTAGTCAAGACAGTAATATTAATTAAAATATTTTTTTTTTCTAAGAAAAAACAATTCAAAAAAAAAAAAAAAAAAAAAAAAGTCAACGCCGGAGACCGGCGGTCAACGGTGGTTGACCGGCCGGAAAAAAAAGCAGGAAAAAAAAATTTCAAAAAAAAAAAAAAAAAAAAAAAAAATCAACGCCGGAGACCGGTGGTCTCCGGCTCCGGCGGTCAACGCCGGAATCTGGTTGGAATCTGGCCGGAAAAAAAACAGTTCAGAAAAAAAATTATTTTTGAAAAAAAAAAGTTTTGGGGGTTAATGTGATATATTTGTTTAAATCCGGGGTCAATGTGTAATATTAAGGAAGTTAGAGCATAATGGGTGGAATTGTTAAGAATTATATTATTGAGGGTATTTTAGACTAAAGACATGGGGATGGGCTTAATTGAGAGACTGTTTTTTCTGTGGACTAAAATGCATTTAAGTCCCATGTGATGGGCCTTTTTGCCATTTGCCCAAAAAATAAAACCCGATTTCAACAAATTATAAACTTGTAGCGGATTCATATAATCAAAAAATAATAAATTCTGTCAGCTGTCTAAATGCCAATGCTGACTTAGTCATTGGAACAACTTGAATATTATCTTACATTTAATTTCAGACACAGGGTGTTGACTTTGCTCTTCTTGTTAGTGTTTGAGAAATCAAAAGTTGCTTTCTTTTAGCACTACTACTAATTTTTGATAATCTGTTAGTGGTCTGAAAATTGTTTTATCGAAATATATAAGGAAGCCATAGATGGCTGCTTATGGAGCTTTAGTTTCTCTCACACACACTATTGATCAGGTTCTGCAACCTCCTCCTGCTCATCACTTCATTATCGATAGAGAACGGATCGAATCTCTACGAGAAAGGGTAGTTTTGTTGCTCGATTTTCTGGCAAATCAATCTTTTAGACGAAGCAAAGAGGTTGAAGATTTGGAGATGCGGATCACGGATGCATCTAATGCAGCAGAGGATATAATCGAATCGAATGCGAGGAACCAAATTCGTGCAAAATATGAATTCTTTAGAAAAATGAGGTCCACCCTGAAAAACATGGTGCATATCAATGTCAAGAGAGACATACCGATGATAGTAGAAGAGTTTGTCTTTATCGAGAAAGAGTTAAGGAATATCAAAGACGACAAAGTCACGGAAGACGAGCAATCTGAAAAGTCACCGACTGTTAGTTCGCCGAGGCCTCTCTCCGGCGGCAAAAACACCATGGTGGGATTCGACGAGCACTTGATTCAAATAATGAGCATGCTCGCCACAGATGAATCTGATCGTCGGATTATCCCTATTGTTGGGATGGGTGGCATAGGTAAGACTACTCTTGCCACTAATGTTTATAATAATCCTTTTATAGTGGAAAAGTTTGAGGTTCGTGCTTGGTTTGTGGTATCCCAAGAATGTACTGGCAAAGAGATTCTGCTAGGCCTTTTGCGTCAAGTTGTTACTACAGGTCGAAATGAACTTGAGATGAACGATGACGATGAGCTGGGAGAAAAGTTGCACAAAACTTTGTTTGGGAGGAGGTATTTGATAGTGATGGATGACATATGGGATATCAAGGCTTGGGAGATGGTGAATAGGTTCCTTCCGGATAATGATAACGGAAGTCGAATCTTGGTAACTACTAGGCTGATGAAGTTGGCTTCAGATGTTGGGTCTTGTACCCCTTATCAACTGAATCTTCTAGAAAAATCACAGAGTTGGGATCTACTCCGTGAAAAGATATTTGCTGAAGGACGTTGCCCCGTTGAATTGGAGGTAATTGGAAGAAAAATTGCCAAAAAATGCAGAGGACTTCCTTTGGCACTTGTTGTTGTTGGTGGGCTTCTTGCAAAGTCCGAAAGAGATCATTGGAAGTACGTCGAAGAAGATTTAACTTCATCAGTAAACAATCAAGATGATGAGTTCTGCATGAAGATATTGTTGTTGAGTTATATTCACTTGCCTATATATCTCAAGCCTTGTTTCCTTTACTTTGCCGTGTTTCCACAGGACATTGATATCAAAGTGTCATGGCTAGTCAGATTGTGGATTGCTGAGGGATTTATAAGACAATGTAAGCATAAAAGCTTAGAAGAAATCGGAGAGGAGTATTTGGAAGATCTTATAGATCGAAATCTCATTCTCGTCGGTAAGCGAAAGATAAGTGGAGAAGTGAAGACCTACCACATACATGATCTTTTAAGCGATCTATGCAAGAGTGAAGCTCGGAAACACAATTTTCTAGTCTTTGCAAAGCTTGATAAGACCAAAGCTTCATCGGATATGTTGAGCGTACGCCGCCTTATCATTAATGGTGGCCGATGGAAAAAGATTAAATTAAGAGCCTCTGGATCAGCGGCAACTACTAGGTCTTTCATAAGCTTCTTTTATGGGAATTCTTCTAGTTATAGTGCTCGTCGGTTTATATTACTGCGGGTACTAGATGTGGTTGATAGATATCCTCAACATGAGATTCTAAAGCTAATTAACTCAAGATACGTTGCTTGCATGGGTTCGTTATCTATGTCGTCTTCTATATCCCGACTATGGAGTCTACAAACCTTGGTTGTTGATGAAGAGTTGACTCTACCTATTGAGATATGGCAGATGCCCCAACTTCGACATGTTAAGGCCAAAACAATTTCTCTCCCCGATCCTCCTTCAGATAATGCCCAAAAAATCACAGTTCTTGAAAATCTACAAACACTTTCGACAGTCGGAGAATTCAAATGTAGCGAAGAGGTAATTAAACGAATCCCAAATGTGAAGAAGTTGGGGATTGTTTGTTCGACAGTTGGATCTCATTGTTTAAGCAATCTCGGCTTTCTCCATAAACTTGAATCACTTAGTCTAGCATTTGATGGTACAATTGGTCGTGGAAACATGGTGTTCCCAAGTTCAGTTAAGAAATTGTGCTTAAGTGAATGCAAGATTCCTTGGGAAGATATGTCCATTGTTGGTTCGTTGCCCAATCTTCAAGTTCTCAAGTTGCGGTCGAATGCTGCTGTAGGCCAAAAGTGGATTTCAAATGAAGAGGAATTCGTTCGACTGAAGTTCCTTTTGATTGAGCTGCGTGAGTTGGAGATATGGGAAGCAGACAGTACGCATTTCCCATGTCTTGAGGAACTACATCTTCGGACCTTGAACCTGAAAGAAATCCCGTCGGATTTTTCGGAAATATTACCGCTTCAAGTGATCGACTTAAACCTCTGCAGCAGTTCCCTTCTGACATCAGCAAAGGAAATGTCGGAGGAGAGAGAGAACCTAGGATACGACGCTCTTCAAATTCGATATTCTTCATTAGGAGTGCTAACAATTTTGGTGAAGAGAGGTATTAACCTTTCTGTTCGTGACGGCCGCATCAGAGATCCTTATGTTGTTATCAAGATGGGCGAAAAGGTTTTGTTTTCGTACTATATAACTGTCGTATTTGGCGATATTGAGGTTTTTTGTGTATTATTTAACCTCTCTAGTTTTCTAAAAAGAATCGCAATTTACTTACGATGCAGAGGCTGAAGACTCGTGCTGTCATAAGGAATGTTAATCCTGACTGGGATAAGGATTTCACAATTGTTGTTTCAGATCCTTGTCAACCAATCTCTCTGGTGAGCCGAGCCTCTTTCATTATAAAATTCGATAACAGCTTCTACACATGTTACTTAGATTGCTAATTTTCCTCTATTTTATTTTTTTCTTGATCAAATCAGAATCTTAGAAACCATTATAAAAAAAAATATATATATATAAAGCCATAATAAAAGGTACTTTTTACCGTAGCAAAAAAAGTATTTGGTACGGCTATTTATCGAGAAAAGTTTTTGTCACGCCCGTATATGCTACGGGGCAAATTCGTAGCAAATGCGTAGCTAAAGCATTTTTACTACGAATTTGATACATTTTACTATGGTTAATGGTCGTAGTAAAAAGTCATTTTTCTACTAGTGATCTATGCCTAATTCGATGTGTATGTATGGTTTGTAGACGGTGTACGATCAGTACAAGTTCAACTTGGATGACAAAATGGGAGATGCAGATTTTGATATTAGACCGTTGGTAGAAGTTGCGAAGATGAATCCAAATGGCCTTCCAAATGGTACGGTAAGCACAATAATATTGCCTTCGATCTCCAATTGCCTTGCTGAAGAGAGTTCCCTTGTTTGGAAAGACAACAGAGTAATGCAGGACATGCGCCTGAGGCTGAAAAATATCGATTGTGGGGAAGTCGAACTTCAACTCGAGTGGTCTGATTGTTTTAGTTATTACAAGCGTTCTTAAAAAACATTATATTTGATCGCATACTATGTAACAGTTTTTACTTCATTATAAATTGGGTTAAATACAAAAACACCCATGTACAATGAATTTTGTATCATATACTACATGTATTATACATAAAAACAAAACAAAAAAACCAAAAAAATAATAATAATATTGATGTGGTTCACAGTAATATTACTATAACAACAGTAATATTACCGTCAACCACATTAATATTATTGTGTTTACAGTATTATTACAATAATAGACAGTGATATCATTACGTTCCTCCGTTAATAACTCAAATAAAACAAAAAACCCAAAAAATAATAATATTGATGTGGTTGCCAGTAATATTATTGTGTTTACAGTTATTTTATTGTCAACGACACTAATATTACGTTGACTTGCCAACAAATCAAACAAAATAAAAAAAAAAATAATAATAATATTGTCATTGACTCTAATCGTAACAAAATTAAAAAATAATAATAATATTGTCATTCACTCTAATTGTACTGTCAACAGCAGTACAATTACATAAATGTATTGTCAGCGGCAGTACAATTACGTTAATGTACAGTCAGTGACAGTATAATTACGTTAATTTACTGTCAGTGACAGTATAATTACCGTTAAAGACAGCAGCACAATTACAGTCAACGTTTAGCGGCGGGCGTAAAAAAAAACACTAGAAAAAAGTCAACGCCGGAAACCGGCGGCAAAAGAATACTTTTTGAAGAAAAAAAAATTGTAAAAGAAAAAAAATAATTGGATTTTTGTGGTCCAAATTGATTAAATTGGGGTTACAATTAAGAATTGGGTGTAAAGAATTGCGGGTAATTTTGGGATTTTTTGCACAAACCACCACTGTGTAATCTTGAATAGCTGAAAAATCCCTCGTGTTAAAAATATTAGCAAAAAATCCAATATGAAAAATAGTCAAAGCCCCTATGAGCTTGATGTGTTATACACTCGCGCTTTGTGCGACTGGCCATCTGATTTTGGAACTAGAAAGACCTACTAAATACCCTTCAAATCAATTTTTTTGAATTTTATAAATTTATCCAGTATTTTTCATAATGAAGTTTTCAAATTTTCAATTCAATCCCTAATAATTTCAGAAAAGCCCTCTCTCCAAATTGCATAGGACTAAATTGCATTTTTCATAATTTCTCAAAACCTCATCTTCTTTCTCCGTCTCCTTCTTCAGACTGTTCCTCGCCACGAAACAATATCAAGCAGTTCATCTTCTTAAACCCGTTTGCAAAAGAAGAAAAACCAACAAAAGTTGCACTGCACGATGGAACCTTGTGTGTATGAGAGAGAGAGAGAGAGAGAGAGAGAGAGAGAGAGAGAGAGAGAGAGAGAGAGAGAGAGAGAGAGAGAGAGAGAGAGAGAGAGAGAGAGAGAGAGAGAGAGAGAGAGAGAGAGAGAGAGAGAGAGAGAGAGAGAGAGAGAGAGAGAGAGAGAGAGAGAGAGAGAGAGAGAGAGAGAGAGAGAGAGAGAGAGAGAGAGAGAGAGAGAGAGAGAGAGAGAGAGAGAGAGAGAGAGAGAGAGAGAGAGAGAGAGAGAGAGAGAGAGAGGAGAGAGAGAGGCCCGATTTGCCATCCATTCATCCGGCTCGGATGATGCCGCCTCCATACCCACCGTCGACGAAGAGATGAGATGAATAGGGTGGCGATCCAGAAATCTTAATTCAAAAGAAATCTGGAAGAACCCATCAAACATAAAACATAATTTTTTTTTGGGTAGGAAGGCAGGTGGCGCGCCCGTGGTGGTGAGGTGGTGGTGATGCGAATGGAAGAATTTTGGGTTGGGGGAGGAGATGATGGCCGTGGGTTTTCTTATTTTTCTTCCTTGGGTAATATACAGCCACCCCTTGAGGTATGGTCAAATTACGAAAACCCCCCTTTTGTTTGGCTAATTACAACCACCCCTCAATTCTTCAAATTTAGTGGAATCTTCGAGATCATATGGAATATTATCACTTTTGTACCCATATTCAAACTCTAGATTTTGAAGCAAGATGATCATAATATGTGTTTTTTGACTTGTATATATCAGATTGTTGTGCATCATAAACTGTATTTTTATACAAAACGAGTACAAACTAGAGCACATTCCACGAAATCTAGATGATTATGTTGAATTTAACATCATAAAGGTGGAGGTGTAAGAAAAAAAACATAATTGAGGGGAGTAGATGTAATTATCCAAACAAGAGGGGTTTTTTTGTAAATTAACCACACCTTAGGGGGATGTTTGTAATTTACCCTTCTTTCTTTTTTTCTTTTTGGATTTTTTGTAATTAAATTCATTTTGCATTTTTATTTATTTATAATTGAAACATAAATTATTATAATATGAGGGTTAATTTAATCATGTCTTATAAGTCAACTGCTAATTTCGAAACAAGGAGCAGTGTTCTATGCAATTAGCTCCAATTTCACATGGTAATGGTAGAAGTGTAGTTGCCAGATAAAATTTAACGGGCCATTTCGTGGCATTTCATAGTACAGGAACGTAAATACGACATTGGTTATAGTACAAGGGTGTATGTTTATGACCTTTAAGCTTACTCAATGCCCACTTTGAAGCTGAACAGCTTGGACTATGCTATACTGTTCGTCTGAAATTTATCTATCGAAAAAGATAAGGAAGCCATAGATGGCTGCTTACGGAGCTCTAGTTTCTCTCAGCAATATTCTTGACCAGATCCTCCTCCACCCACCTCCTGCTCATCACTTCATTTTCGTTAGAGAACAGATCGAGTCTCTTCAAATTAGGGTTCTTTCATTGCTCGATTTTCTGGAAAATAATTATTCCTGCAAACTCAGCAGCAAAGAGATGGAAGATTTGGAATCGCGAATCGTAGACGCGTCTTACGCAGCAGAGGATGTAATTGAATCCAATTTGAGGAACCAAATATGTGCTAAATCCACTAAGGAGAATTTGGTGTCGGTGGAGATGGAGCAAAATAGAGAAATACATATGATGATACAAAAGTTCCTCTCCATCGAGAAGGATTTGGTGGACAAAAATGAAGGCATGGATAACCAGTCTACTAGGAAAGCTTCTTCATCACCGGTGCCTCTTCGGATTGGCAAGAACACCATGGTGGGATTCGAGGACCACTTGATTCAAATAATGGGCGCTCTCTCTACCGACGAATCGGGCCGCCGGATTATCCCTATTGTTGGGATGGGTGGCATAGGTAAGACTAACCTTGCCACTAATGTTTTTAACAATCCTTTTATCATTGAAAAGTTCGATATTCGTGCTTGGTTTGTTGTATCCCAAGAATGTACTGGCAAAGAGATTCTTCTAGGCCTTTTGCATCAGATTATTAATCCTACCAATCGAAATGAACTTGAGATGAATGATGATGATGTATTGGGAGAAAAGTTGCACAAAACTTTGTTTGGGAGAAAATATTTCATAGTAATGGATGACATGTGGGATATCACGGCTTGGGAGATTGTGAAAAGGTTCCTTCCCGATAATAATAATGGAAGTCGAATCTTGGTAACTACTAGGCTGTTGAAGTTGGCTGTGGATCTTGGATCTTGTACCCCTTATGAATTGAATTTACTAGACGAAGCACAAAGTTGGGATCTACTTCGTGAAAAGGTATTTCCAGAAGGACGTTGCCCTGTTGAATTGGAGGAAATTGGAAGAAATATTGCGAGAAAATGCAGAGGGCTTCCTTTGGCCCTTGTTGTCATTGGTGGGCTTCTTGCAAAGTCCAAAACAGAAGATTGGAAGTACGTCGAAGAAGATGTAACTTCGGCAGTGAACAATGAAGATGACGAGTTATGCATGAAGGTAATATCGTTGAGTTATAATCACTTGCCTATATATCTCAAGCCTTGTTTCCTATATTTGGCCGTATTTCCACAAGATTTTGATATCAAAATGTCGAGGCTCGTCAGGTTGTGGGTTGCAGAAGGATTTGTTAGACAATGTGGGCCTAAAAGCTTAGAAGAAATTGGAGAGGAGTATTTGAAGGATCTTATAGATAGGAATCTTATTTTGGTTAGTAAGAGAGGTATTAGTGGAGAAGTGAAGACCTGCCACATTCATGATCTTTTAAGCGATCTATGCAGGAGAGAAGCTCAGAAAGGTAATTTTCTAGTCCTCTCAAAGCTGGATAACAACAAAGCTTCGTTAGATATGGAGAGATGCGACACTAACGGCATCTATTCGGTCTTTCTTAACCTTCTTTTCTATGAATTTGTCTACTTATAGTGCTTGTCGGTCTCCGTTACTACGGGTATTGGATGTGGTTGACAGATATCCCAAAGATGAGATTCTACAGCTAATTAACTCAAGATATGTCTCTTGCACGGGTTTGATCTCTATGTCGTCGTCTTCTATATTATCCCGACTTTGGTGCCTACAAACCTTAGTTGTTGGTGGAGAGTTGACTCTACCAAGTGAGATATGGCAGATGCCCCAACTTCGACATGTTCAGGCGCGGAGAATTTCTCTACCTGATCCTCCTTCACGTGGCGAAAAAATCACAGTTCTTGAAAATCTACAAACACTTTCAATAGTCAAAGATTTCAAATGTACTAAAGAGGTAACTAAACGAATCCCGAATCTGAAGAAGTTGGGAATTGTTTGTCCGACAATTGGATCTTATAGTTTAAGCAATCTTGGGTTTTTCCATAAACTTGAATCACTTAGTCTAGCATTTGTTGGTACGCGTGGTCGTGGTCCTCGTGGAAACATGGTCTTTCCAAGTTCACTTAAAAAATTGGTCTTAAGTGAATGCAAGATTCCATGGGAAGATATGTCCATTGTTGGTTCCTTACCGAATCTTGAAGTTCTCAAACTGCAGTCGAATGCTGCTGTAGGGCAAAAGTGGATTTCAAATGAAGGGGAATTCGCTCGACTCAAGTACTTGTTGATTCATGAGTGTGAGTTGGAGATTTGGGAATCAGAAAATACACATTTCCCATGTCTTGAGCAAATGCATCTCGGAACCGTGAGCCTGAAGGAGATCCCTTCCGATTTTGCAGAAATATTACCACTTCAAGTGATTGACTTGTACCGCTGCAAAAGTTCCCTATTGGCATCGGTAAAGGAAGTATCGGAGGAAAGAGAGAACCTAGGATATGACGCTCTTCAAATTCGAAGTTCTGTGTTTGCACTGCTCACAATTTCTGTGCAGAGAGGTATCAATCTTGCTCTTGGCAATGGCCGCAGCAGAGATCCTTATGCTGTTGTCAGGATGTCCAAACAGGTTTTGTGTTCTTACTTGTTGTATTGTTTATTTATCTCTTGTTCGTTTTCTTATAGGTTTTTCTAAACAGAATTGCAATTTACTATAAATCATTGCGATGCAGATTTTGAAGACTCATGTTGTTAGAAAGACTGTTAATCCCGAATGGCATGACGATTTGACGGTAGCTGTTTTAGATCCTAGTCAACCAGTTTCTGTGGTGAGCCTCTTTCGTTAGCGATAAAATTAAAACAAATTATTAGGTTGTGCTATTGATCCTTCTGGTTCTAGACTAGATACAAGTTTTAAAAAAAGAAAATTCAGTTTGATATATCAAGAACAAATTTGAGCTTTCTAAAATCAGATATTTTTGTTTTTCAATTGTTTTGAGTTTGAATATTAACTAATGCAGTTTTAGTGATCTCAAGATTTGAATCTTCTGCCTCTTTCTTAATGAAAATTCGGTTCGGTATTTGGTAATTTTTATTTTTGAATTCCGATATTCGGTATGGTATACGGTATTGGTGTCCACCGTCTGGTATACCGTACCGTACCGAATACCTAAATATTTAATATATATTTATTTTAAATCCTTTCAGGTTATAAAAATATTCTAAAATACTTGTAGATTGATAATGTTTTCCATTATTTACAAATTAGCCTCTATTGATAATCACTTTATGTTTTTAGGGCCGGTACTTGAAATATGAATGTCAAATTCAAGAATTATTTCGTTTAAATTTTTATTTTACCTTTTCTAAAATAAGAAAATATATTTTGGTTTTACCGGTACCGAACCGTACCGAACCGAATAATTCGGTAAAAAACCATACGGAACCGAAATATATTTTCTTATTTGAAACCGCAATACCTATACGTTGATTCTATGTGTACGTATGGTTGTAGACAGTGTACGACAAAAACATGTTCAGTGCGGATGAGAAGATGGGAGACGCAGAGTTTGATATTAGACCATTTGTACAAGCGTTTAAGATGCATCCAAATGCCCTACCAAACGGTACAATAACCACAAGAATATTGCCTTCAAGCTCGAATTGCCTGTCTGAAGAGAGTTTCATTTTCTGGAAGGATGACTATCTAATGCAGGATATGTGCCTCGGATTGAGAAATATCGAATCCGGCCAAGTCAAACTTCAGCTGCGGTGGATTGATATTCCTGGCGACGAAGATTCTTAGACCACATCTTGTTGTAGCTTCTCGTTTCTTCGTATCGTGGATTTTTTTAAATAGTTTTATTATTTCTTTCTTCCCTTCTTTCTTTTGTTTGGTTTTTCGTATTGAAATTTCTCTGGGAATGAAAACTTCACGTTTATGTACGACAAAATTTTGACTTGTGCAATCAATTTTGGACTTCTGAAAAAAATAGGAATTTTTACGAAAGGGCTAATTCCAACACGTTTACACCCCTAAATTATATACATATAAATTGTACTCACCTTGCCATTTAACAACTACATCCTTGAAATATGTCTTTTGTCAACCACTCCCTCAAATATATAAAATTTTGGCATCTATGTATATATATTAATCACTAGAAGAATATCTGATATGGAGTTGGAGTTGGCCAGAATCGGCATTTTTCGATCCGAGGCACATGTCCTGCATTATGATGCGGTGTTCCCAGAAAAAAAATGGAACTCTCTTCGGCTAAGCAATTGAAATATGCAGGTGTAATTTCAACCAAAATTTTTGACATCTTCAAGGAGAGGATCAATGGTTTCCATTAAGTTGCATTTGCAAAATCAAAATTAAAAAAATATATATATTATTTTAGTGCAAATTAACAAGAATTGAAGAAACAAAACACTCAAAAGTCAACAAACACTGAGATATCGAGAGAGAGAGAGAGGCCATGGCTGCAAAATACTATGAATTTTAGACTAAATCGCCAATGACTTTTCACCCCAAGCGTCTTCTACCAAAACCACGTCGCCTCCAACCACCTAAGTTTCTGCACTCGCAATGAAAAAAATTACATAAACAAATCTGCCAATAAAAAATTGAACAAAATTACGATAAAAAAAAAAAATTCGACGAGAGGAATCCAACGGTTGGTAACCCCTCAAATTCCGACTGTCGGGACACAAATTACTCATCCGGCAAGACCTACCGTCGTTGAAATATGCGCGGACTGTAAAACGATTGCAAAAACAGTTCCAAAGTTTTCAGACCGAATGAAATCGGCACCAAAAGAAAGAACTCGGCGATGGGAATCCAACAGTAGTTAAACTATCGAAATCCGACCACCGAAGATAGAGTTATGACTCCGGAAAGCAACATCGCCGGTTGGAGACCTATAGGGGTAGACACGGCCATGGCCCGGTTTTGGGCTCGGAACCGGCCCGAACCGTTGACCGGTGAACCGCCCGTCGTCCCCGGGATGGGCCCGGTTCTATGAATTGGTGAACCGTGAACCGCCGAGCCGGCCTGGTGGCTCACTCGGATTTTTTATTAAAAAAAAAAAAATCAAACAAATTCAAAGAAAAAAGCAGATAACGACCGGTGAACCGGCCTAGTGAACCGGCCGTTATTTGCTATTTTCTGAATCCCCCCCCCCCCCCCCCCCCTGCCCGTTTTTTTCTTATAAATACCATCACACCCCATTTTTTCCTATAAAATTAAGTTAAAGTCCATTTATTTATTTCCTTTAGGCCCGGAACCCGAGTGAACCGGCGGGCCGACCCGGCCCGCCGAACCGTGCATAGTACGGGCCGGTTCCGGTTCCGGAAAAAGTGAACTGCGAACCGGAGTTAACCGGCCCGAACCGGAGTTAACCGGCCCGAACCGGCCCATGGCCGTGTTGGTGGGGGGATTTTGATCTGGGATTTCAGAGAGAGACGGTTGTGAGTTGGCTAGAGTTCAAAACTGATTGAAAAATGCATTTTAGGTACTTCAAATTGGCGAGGGGTTATGTCAAAGTAATATAAAAAAGGAGGGGGCTGGGGGTATCCACCACGGTGTAATCCTCTTGGTGGTTGGTTCCAAATATTTTCCATATGAGGGGGTCTCCTAAAATAATCCCAAATATAGTGGGGGTAAATTAGGCAATTCAATAGTACTCTATTTTATATTATTTAATAATAAATTTTTACTCGAAGGGTACATTTGTAAATGACTCATTGATTGTAACACCATCCATGTTAGTTTTCTAGGGTTCTGATCTAATCTTTCAAAAGTAACAGTGAGTGGAACATATCTCATATAGTTTAGAACACGAATATCTCACCCTAGACAAACCCAAATTATCTAGTACAAATGATCTTGAAAGGAAACAAGTTAATCTATTCTAATTAACATTGGAGAATTAATCGTTTATTCATGTTCGGAAAATATTATATCATGAATATAGTGTATCATAACTAAAATACCATAATATTCTGTTTTTATTATTTTATTTTATTTTAATAAAACAATAATAAAGGTGTGCCGATAATTGCATAATAGCATACGAGGTTCGACACGAACAAAGCTAAGGCAAGAACGAAATACAAGAATGATAGTCTGGGAAAACAGAGCATAACAATTTCAAGATTATATAATAATTAACATAATTTCACTCTACGTACCAATCATGCACCAATTAAAAAAAGGCGCCCCATCCTATGGCCCGACAAGGATTGATGGAAGAATGTAAATCATGGTAACTCAATGGCCCGTTAAGGTAGCGGACCCGGACCTTGCACCAACTTACCACCTCCGGAACCAGTTGAACTACACTCATGAGTATAGGATATATTGCATGAGTATAGGATATATTGTGTAATAACAAGGATTGTGTAGAAGGGGTAAGTAATATTGAACCAAAGTACAATGGAGAAAATTAGAATTTACCCTTAAATTAATTATCATTAAAATATAGTCAGGGGTAAATTAGACAATTTGATGTTAATCTATTTTAAATTCTCTTAATAAAAGAATTAATCGAAGGCTACTTGGTAATAAATTAGTGATAATTAGATCGTATCTCATACGAGTTTAGAATACGGGGTATCTCAGCCTAGATAAACCCTCAACATTAATATAAAAATAGCTAGTACTGGATTATTTTAGAGTAGCATAATTAAAATACCATAATACCAAAACAAAAACCAAAAAAAAAAATAAAAAAAAATCATAATATAATTTTTAATGTTTGAATAAAATAGTAATAAAAAAGGGTACGTACGTAATAATAATAGCATGCATAATAATAAACTAGAGTCGTCGCGCGAAGAAGCTAATAAGTAAGGAGTGAATTAGGAAAGAAGCTAGCGAAGAGAATAATGGGTGGGGCAAACAGAGCATGTGCCGTGGGAATCCGACGACGTCTCGTCGGAAACATGTCTGTGTTTCTCCAACACATGGAGTTTGAACATAACGTCGACAGTACAGTTTTGGTCAACGTTTTCCCTGACTATGGTCAGCACATCTTCGGTCAATTGGCTGCGCTCGGAGCTGCTCAGTGGCCAACCTTTGAATCCTTGGCTTATGACTTCACGTGCTGTGTCTGGGTACGTGAATAATTGGCGGCAGCCGATGGAGATTGATTTATACGCATGGGGTTTATCGACTCGCTGGAGAAACTCTGGAACCGAGCAATATGGCCGTTGAATCCAATCGTAGTAAGCCGATACAAAACTGAATTTCAAGAAGATGACGGCCTCTTGATACATCGAGGACCGTAGGGTTTTAAAGTCATTCATTACTAAGTTTACTGTTTTGTCGCAGGAGTTGGAATATGCCATTACGAAAGCTTAATTGAACAACAACAATTGAAGAGAGAGAAAGTAGATAGAGACAGAGAGAGAGAGAGAGAGAGAGAGGGAGAGAGAGAGAGAGACTAAAAGTAGTGAACCCATGCGGAGGGAGGGAGGGTATTATTTATAAGGTTGTTGTTACCTTCTTAATTAATCATTGTTGTTATAGCAGGATTAATTTTTTTAAGAAACCAAATCAGCTGTTTTCTTTTTCTTTTTTCTTTTTTATCGAAAACTTCCTTCACTGCGAACGGCAAAAAAGGGATTTTATGCAAGCAAAAATAAAATATTAGAGAGTTTACAATTAAAATAACACACGGAGGTTTTAGTGAAATTTTTTCCTTAATTTATTTTTATTCCATCGCTCAACAAGATATTATATAAAATTATAATAAAATCGAATAATCTGGTAAAATTCGAACTATATTATATATATCTCCCAGGAATGGTGCAATTTACATTACAACGTTTGAAAAGAAAAAAAAAACAAAACTATATTATAAATCTGCAAGAATCTTGGAATACAATAGAAATGCGTACCTTTTAGCACTTCTAATTAGCACTTAAGTGTTCTACTTGTGGAACGTGGAATATTGCAAGCACATGGATTTAAGTTAACTTTTAGTATGGAACAATCTTGGAGTCGTAATAAATGTTAGAATTTATCGTAGCAAAAAGGTATTTGCTACGGCCGTTTACTGTAGTAAAGTGTTTTTCACGCATGTATATGCTACGGGGTAAATACGTAGCAAAAACATTTTTACTACAATTTTGGTACATTTTGCAACGGTTATTTGTCGTAGTAAAAAGTCATTTTTCTAATAGTGTTTAATATTATTATAAAGGACGAATTGCAAAAACACCATCCAAAAAGGGACATGCAACTTTTTTGTTTGCAAATATATCAACCATCCAACTTTTTGTTTTGCAAATATATCCACCCATCAACACTTACATGCAACTAAGGAAAATTCTCTCATACAAACCAAAATTACCCCCAACTATTTGAAACTCTAATTCACCCCAATTTCATGATTTAAACCCTCATTTAACCATATTTTACTAATTAACCAATTTTCACCCCCAAACTAATTTTGATTGTCACCGTCGGTCAGCCGACGTTGACCGCCGGCCTCCGGTGTAAATTTTTTTCCTAAAACGTTCTTTTGCTAGACCTTTTTTCCGCCCGATCGCCGTTGTTGCTGCTGGTCTCCGGCGTTGACTTATTTTTGTTCTTGATTTTTTTGCCGCCATAAAATAATATTACAATTAACATTGTTAGTATTAACACAATATTATCATTGTTAATATTATTGTGTTGGTTTGCAATATTATTGTCTCAGCCAATAAAATTGTTATTAACACAATAATATTACTGTCACGACCTGCAATATTACGGTCTCAAACGGTAACATGATTGTTAAGACACTAATATTACTGTATTGGCATGCAATATTAATGTCTCAGACAATAATATTGTTGTTAACACATTAATATTATTGTTTTAATATTAATATTACTGACTTGGCCAACAATATTATTGTCTTAGACAATAATATTACTGTTATCACAATAGTATTACAATGTTGGTTTTTTTTCAACAAAAATTGAAAAAGAAGATAAAAATATTTAATGTTACTGTGAACACATTAATATTACCGTGTAAGATAGTAAGATTAAGGTATCGTGTTCACAGTAATCTTACAGTGTAGACCGATCAACGGCGTGAAAATAAAATAACTCAAAAAAAATTATAACAATGTTAAAAAAGAAAAAGTCAAAGCCGTTGACCGCCAACGACGGTGGTGTGAAACAAAATTGGATAAAAAAATTCTTTTAAAAAAAAAATCAGCGTCAGTTAGTGGCTGGAAAAAAAATATTCAGAAAAGAAAAGAAAAAATGTGAAAATAGGGGTTAATGTGATATATTTGTTCAAATTTGGTGTCGATGTAAATTATATTGTGAGGGCCATTTTGAGTAAGAGACAGGGTGATAGGCGTGCAAATCAGTCTATATTAGATTGATTTTGGTGTGGATTGCAAATAAGTCCTCCTCCCTGGGGCTATATGCAATTTGCCCTATTATTAATGGTGTTAATCAAAGATTTACTAAATTGCTAATTGTAACGGAACTTTTACTGAAATTGGCTTATTTGCAGCGGTACTTTTCATTTCAACTTTTCCAACTTTCTAATAAACTCAAGACGCTCTCAACTAAAAAAAGTTGAGAATTAAGATTTTCGTATTTGTTTGATAAATCGACTGCCCGACGACAACAAAAAAACATTATGGCCGATTCGGATGACTTCTACGAGGTAAAATCGAAGAAATTAGTGAAATTTCAATTTTTTCGCGGTATTATCGTGTTGTGTAGCACGAGAACCCCAATTTTTTGGGCTTCCCGTGCTACACAACACGGGAAAATCAAAATAAAAAAAAAAAAAAAATTGAGGGATCGTGTTGAGCGGGGACAGCATGTTCCCGTGCCTTGCAGGACGGAGACTTGTGTTTCCCGTGCCCTAGAGGACGGGAACCATGAACAATCGTCCCCTAGGGCACGAGAACCCTAATATTATTATTATTTTTTTTTTATAGTGTTATTAATATACTAATTATTATTTGTTATACCTTTGTTAGGCTAGTGAAGGTGATTTTAACGATGAGTTTGGAACTGAATATGACAACGAGTACGAGGATCCCAACATGTGTTATGATGTTCCTCAAGACACACCAACAACTTCTGACGATCACAGTCAATATTTCAATGTGGATGTTGAGTTTGAAACTGGGAAAGAATTAGTGGCATGGGCAAAAAAAACAGCTGCTACTAATGGTCATCGATTGATAGTAAGTTCAAGCCAGAAAAATGCTTATGTAGTAATTAGATGTCATGTATCTGGGAAGGGACGTGAAAAACGAACTGAAGGTGTGAAGCAACGAAATGTGGGATCAAAGAAATGTGGATGTCCGTTTCGTATATATTGTAGCAGAAATCGATACGATTTATGGCGAATGAATTTAAAAAATGGCATCCACACTCACCTGACGCTATCGTATCTTACCGGACAAGGACCGGATAGTCGTTTGACACCAGAAGAATACGAGGTAGTGAAGTTACTTAGAAGAAGCCACGTGAAGCCGACATTAATTATGGATCGATTGAGGAAGGATAATCCACAGACATCAACGATTGTGAAACATGTCTGCAACCAACTTGAGAAGATAGAAAAAGAGAATATGGCGGGGAAGACTGTGATACAACATGTGATGTCGAACCTTCAAGAATCTGGATATGAATATTGGTATCGAAGTAATGAAGCTGATGATACACTTACTGATTTGATGTTCGCTGCTCCTATTTCACTGAAACTTTTGCGGTTATTCTCTCACGTTGTATTGATGGACTGCACCTACAAAACCAATAGGTATGTTGTTAATTAGTAGTTAGTATTGAGTTGTTATACATTGATTGCATTTGATATTTGTGTATTTACGTAGGTATGAGATGCTACTTCTGAAAATAGTTGGAATCACCCTGTTGGTTATAACTTTACAATTGCTGTTGCTTTCATGTCACATGAAGATGCAGACACATATGAATGGGCTTTGAGTTGTTTAAAATGTGCATTGGGGGGCTGGTACCCGATGTGATATTGACGGATCGGGAATTGGGACTCATTAAAGCAATGCCCCAATTTTTTCTAGATTCTGTACATTTCTTGTGTTTGTTTCACATCAATAGAAACGTGGAAAAAAATGCATAAGTTGGGCAACATTAGTGGAATCAAAAACAGAAGAAGATTACTATGAAAATTACGAGGAAATGGTTAGACGCTATGGTTGTTACCCCAAATTGATATCATACCTTAACGATACTTGGCTAATATATAAGCAAAAATTCGTCAAAGCATGGACTAATAAGATTTTGCATTTTGGGAACACGTCGACTAATAGGTATTTTCGGTTTCATTATCGGCTTGTATTTTATATTGTATTGTGGGCGTTCTTAATTATTAGTTGTTATTTTAATGGCTATTAACAGGGTGAAAAGTGCTCATAATTCGTCGAAGGGTTGGATTAGTGCTTCTACCGGCGCTGTGAACACCATTCAATATTAGTTCGACTCCGGGGTCAAGTATCAACTTACCAAGATCAAGGGTGAGTTTTCAAAATGCAGTGTAATCCGGTTGCATAAATCATCATATCCGGTAGTTCAGGGTTTGATATGCAAAGTCACACATAAAGCATTAAATTTGCTTGATGATTAGCTCGATAAACTGGGGGTAGAAGACCCATCTATTTGCGATCACGTTCTGTGGGTTACTCATGGACTTCCATGTGCATGCCAAATTGCGTTGAAAATCCAGCAACGTGATACATTTATATCCATGGATCTACATCCATTTTGGAGTACCATGCACGTTGAAGAACCAGAAATACCCGAAGCACAGGTGGATCGCGAATCAAATATGAGAGACCGAATAATAAGACTAGCCACCAAAGTGTTAGAAAAAGATTACATGACTCAAAAGATGACTGCTGATTACATGAATAACACTATTAATCCAGACACCATCCACTTGGTAGAGTTTGCATATGTTAAACCGAAAGGAAGGCCAAAGGATAAACCGACAAAGAGAGATAAATCCGGTTGGGAGTACCCATGATTCCCGCGGAAGTCGTCTACTATAAAGAAAAGGGTAAATCGTCTGCAGGTTCTAAGGGTCGAAAAAGTACTTCTATCGGAACCCCACCATCGAAAGTAACCGATCTCGGTTCAGGTCGTGGACGGGGGCGGGTTCGAGGGAGTGGTAGATCAAGTGATGAATCCACTGCCAATCAGAATCGTTTGTCGATGCCTCGAAAGGAACCGGACGAGGAGCTCAATTTCAGATCTTACATCCCAGGTTTTTTGGCAGGATCTATTGTGTCGTATGTTAATTGATACGAACCACGCCAACCATATGACGAGACCCGGTATCAATACTTCGGATTTCAAATCATGGACCGTCCAAAGAAGGAATCAAAGGTGGAACCGCGACCCGTTGCCTATAAAGAGGCAAGAACCTTGGTATGCGAAGACGCCACAATCGATTGCGAAAGATCGATTGATAAGTCGGGGTGAACAAATGGAATCCACCGAAATGTTCGAACAGTTCTTAAAGAACCAAAGAGAATAAACTCCATTTAATCATCAAAATTTCTCTCTTCAAATAAGCCAAATTGGCAGCCTATTTATAAGATCTAAAAAGACTCTTTTTTCACAAGGAAAATGACTCTTACCTAAACTATAATAAGGAAACTAATAAATAAGAAAATCCTAACCATAAAAGAACTCTAAAATAATAAAAACATAATAAATCCTAAAATAAAAAACATAATTTAATAAAATCTAAACTCCAAATATCAAGTCGACGACACGAACATTCTTCATAACTCGAGTAGACATTTGGCCGTGCACGTGTCTTGACTTCAAGCTCGATTTCTGACCTCTTCCACTCAGAATCTCTCTCGGATCAAAACCGCAAACTTTTAGGATTTTAAGTTGGCTTTCTGTAGCAATTTGAATCACCTTAATCGGACTTCAGATGAGAACGTAATAAGCCAAATAGTGTACTCTGCCAGAATTATACGAGACTTTCGGGATGTATGAAATTCGACTTGTCCAACAAATTTCCCTCTTCCTTGTCTTCCAATTCTTCATGTTGGATGTAGTTAGGATCATATCATATGATATGATCCCGTGTTTTCGTGTCTTCGTTTTGTTTTTTCGTTTCGTGTCTATTGTTGTTGAGTCTTCTAGTCTTTCGTTTTGTCTATTTAGAGTCCATAAACCAATAAAAAAAATTCGAAATTTATTTTTTTGTTTGAAGTTTCTTAGAGTCTAAGTTTTTTGTCTAGAGTCAAAAAAAAAACATAATCGAAAAAAAAAAGAAAAAAACGAAAGAGCGAGTGAGTTTTGTTATTCGTTAATCTCGTGAACTCTATTAAGTTTCTTTCTTGTGGCGTCAACATTATAACTTTGGTTCGTGGTTCTATATAGCCATTGGGTCAAGTTGGTTGTTCCATACTTTCGGTTTGCGTTTCTATATAAACGTTAGGTCGGAGTGCTAACAAGGAAAATTTAATCTGTTTATTGGATGGGGAATTTCATTATTAATTGTTCGTAAAAAGAAAAAAATAAAAAGTTCCAAATACAGTGAAGAACTTTCTGCCTCATGGATTCGCTTTCAATACTGCACGCTCATTCAAAGGAATCAAATTCGAGGACGAATTCTTTTGAAGAAAGGGAGTATTATATGATCCTAACTACATCCAAAACGAAGAATTGGAAGACAAGGAAGAGGGAAATTCGTTGGACAAGTCGAATTTCATGCATTCCGAAAGTCTCGTATAATTCTGGCAGAGTACACTATGTGGCTTATAAATTTCTCATCTCAAGTCCAATTAAGGTGATTTGAATTGCTACGGAAAGCCAACTTAAAAGTCTAAAACTTTGATGTTTTGATCCGAGAGCGATTCGGAGTGGAAGAGGTCAGAAATCGAGCTTGAAGTCCACATGCACCGCCAAATGTCTACTCGAGTTATGAAGAATGTTCGTGTCGTCGACTTGATATGGAGTTTAGATTTTATTAAATTACGTTTTTTATTCTATGATTATTATGTTTTTATTATTTTAGAGTTATTTTATGGTTAGGATTTTCTTATTTATTAGTTTCCTTATTATAGTTTAGGTAAGAGTCTTTTTCCTTGTGAAAAAATGTGTCTTTTTAGATCTTATAAATAGGCTGCCAATTTGGCTTATTTGAAGAGACGAATTTTGATGATTAAATGGAGTTCATTCTCTTTGGTTCTTTAAGAACTGTTCGAACATTTCGGTGGATTCCGTTTGTTCACCCCGACTTATCAATCGATCTTTCGCAATCGATTGTGGCGTCTTCGCATACCAAGGTTCTTGCCTCTTTATAGGCAACGGGTCGCGGTTCCACCTTTGATTCCTTCTTTGGACGGTCCAGGATTTGAAATCCGAAGTATTGATACCGGGTCTCGTCACATGGTTGGTGTGGTTCGTATCATTCTCCCCCTCTTTAAAAGGATCGTCCTCGAATCCGGACAAATATAAAAAAGAGCATATAGAAACCATCTTTCACGATCATCTTCAAACAATTGTAGCTCATATGGTCTAGAATACTCCAAAGTTGATACACTCAACATTCCCACTGAAGCATAGCTAGTCACATTGGTACAACCAATTCCAACAATAATCAAACTCGAAGATACACCTTCATGGCACTCATTAGGAGAAAGATAATCTTCGTGTATCTCATCATCATCTTCATCAGCATGCAGAATTGGAGTTTGCACTCCGGCTAGCTCACCGGTAACTTCGATGCATGGCTGGGCTGTATCATTCTCCAACTCTTCAAAATGATTCGCCCTCAAATCCGAACCTTCTTTTTCTTCAACTGGTGGGGTGGTTTTGCACTTTTCATTTTCCTTGGGCTGCAACTCAACAATATCGTCTTGCATCCCTTCAATTTTTACACCAATGCTTTTCATGGTGTCTAGAACATTTTCCTCCATGGGAATTTCAATGCTATCATTCCTCTGAGGTGGTGACACGTAAATAATCTTTTTCTCCTTTGCAGAATCATCCTCAATGTTGGACCACAAGTTCACGAATTGTTTTCTTGGACACTCTCCTCTCTTAGTCTTGAATTGCTGCTCGGTTTTTGATTTCTCTCTTTTAGGCTTTTGCAACGATTCTCTCACCATGCTCACTGGAGAACTCCTTTGCGATTCCCACCTCGGCGAACTCTGTTCTTCTGACTTAGTAACTTGCCTCAAGCTTTGTATCTTCAATTCCCTATAATAATGGCCAGGAACAAACCTCTTTCTCATAACTGCCTTCATGGACTCCCAATCATCAATTGGTGGTTCACCACAGCGGCGCCTAGTTAAGACAAATTGATCCCACCAAGTAATTGCATAGTCAATGAAAGCTTCGACGGCGAGCTTCACCTTCTTCTTCTCGGAATAATAATGATAATCGAATGCAAGCTCAAGCTTTCTTTCCCATTGAATGTACGCATCAGGATCACTCTTACCTTGGAAAGATGGTACTGTCAACTTCGGTGAGGCTGAAGTTTTGATCTACGCCATCTCTTTCTCGACCAAAATATCCTCGGCTCGATCTATCCATTCCAGACCCTCGTCCCATACTCTCCCTCCTTGATTTTGTAGTGTCCACACCAAAATTTCCATCATGATCTACCTCTTTATCGGGATACGGTATAATTGGTTGGTGAACATCACGTCGTACGTATGGCCCTCGAACATGTTGATCTTTGTGTAATTCCTTTAGTTGGGTAACAATTCCTTCCATCCGATCTTGGAGTTCTTGGAAGAGTTTATCCATTGACGACATCCTACGCTGCTCAATTCTTTCTCCGTAATAACCGGCTTTCTCGGACATGATCAATTTTTTTTTTGTTTTTTTTTGACACTAACAAACTCTAAACAAGAACAAAATTCGAATTTTTTTTTCTTTTTTTTCTTTTTGTTTTGACACGAACAAACTCTAACTTGCCCGAAAAGAGATCTAAACAAAAATAAAAATTCGATTTTTTTTGTATTTTTTTTAACGAAGACTCAAAATAACACAACTCAAGAAAAGATGAGATATACTAGAAGACACAACAAAAATAAAGATAGGTCAAACCTGTTTTGGATGTTGGCTCTGATACCAAATGATACGAACCACGCCAACATCGTGACGAGACCCGGCATCAATACTTCGGATTTCAAATCCTGGACCGTCCAAAGAAGGGATCAAGGGGTGGAACCGCGACCCGTTGCCTATAAAGAGGCAAGAACCTTGGTATGCGAAGACGCCACAATCGATTGCGAAAGATAGATTGATAAGTCGGGGTGAATAAACGGAATCCACCGATATGTTCGAAGAGTTCTTAAAGAACCAAAGAGAATATTCTGAATTAAATCATCAAAATTCGTCCATTAAAATCAGCCAAATTGGCTACATATTTATAAGATCTAAAAAGACTCATTTTTCACAAAGAAAAGGACTCTTACCTAATCTATAATCAGGAAACTAATAAATAAGAAAATCCTAGCCATAATTAACTCTAAAATAATATAAATATATTAAACCTAATATAAAAACTTAATTTAATAAAATCTAAACTCCAAATATCAAGTCGACGACACGAACATTCTTCATAACTCGAGCAGACATTTGGCTGTGCACGTGTCTTGACTTCAAGCTCCATTTCTGACCTCTTCCACTCCGAATCGCTCTCGGATCAAAACATCAAAGTTTTAGACTTTTAAGTTGGCTTTCCGTAGAAATTCAAATCACCTTAATTGGACTTGAGATAAGAAAGTTATAAGCCACATAGTATACTCTGCCAGAATTATACGAGACTTTCGGAATGCATGAAATTCGACTTGTCCAACGAATTTCCCTCTTCCTTGTCTTCCAATTCTTCGTGTTGGATGTAGTTGGGATCATATCATACTCCCTTTCTTCAAACGAATTCGTCCTCGAATTCGATTCATTTGAATGAGCGTGTAGTATTGAAAGCGAATCCATGAGGCAGAAAGTTCTTCACTGTATTTGGAACCTTTTTTTTTTTTTTTACGAACAATTAATAATGAAATTCCCCATCCAATAAACAAGATTAAATTTTCCTTGTTAGCACTCCGACCTAACGTTTATATAGAAACGCAAACCTGAAAGTATGGAACAACCAACTTGACCCAATGGCTACATAGAACCACGAACCAAAGTTATAATGTTGACGCCACAAGAAAGAAACTTAATAGAGTTAACGAGATTAATGAATAACAAAACACACTCGTTCTTTCATTTTTCATTTTTTTTTTGATTTTTTTTTCTGGACTCTAGACAAAACTAAACTCTAAGAAACTTCAAACAAAAAATAAATTTCGATTTTTTTTATTGGTTTATGGACTCTTAATAGACAAAACGAAAGACTAGAAGACTCAACAAAAATAGACACGAAATGAAAAAAATAAAATGAAGACACGAAAACAAAGACTGACTAAAAAATAAAGATAAAGGATAGGCGAAACCTTCTTAGAAAGATGGCTCTGATACCAAATGATACGAACCACGCCAACCATGTGACGAGACCCGATATCAATACTTCGGATATGAAACCCTAGACCGTCCAAAGAAGGAATCAAAGGGTGGAACCGCGACCCATTGCCTATAAAGAGGCAAGAACCTTGGTCTGTGAACACGCCACAATCGATTGCGGAAGATCGATTGATAAGTCGCGGTGAACAAACGGAATCCACCAAAATGTTCGAACAGTTTTTAAAGAACCAAAGATAATAAACTCCATTTAAATCATCAAAATTCGTCCATTAAAATAAGCCAAAATGACAACCTATTTATAACATCTAAAAAGACTCATTTTTCACAAGGAAAATGACTCTTACCTAATCTATAATAAGGAAACTAATAAATAAGAAAATCTTAGCCACAAATAACTTTAAAACAATAGAAATATATTATATCCTAATATAAAAACGTAATTTAATAAAATACAAACTCCAAACATCAAGTCCACCACACGAACACTCTTCATAACTCGAGTAGACACTTGGCTGTGCACGTGTGTTAACTTCAAGCTCGATTTCTGACCTCTTTCACACCGAATCTCTCTCGGATCAAAACATCAAAGTGTTAGATCTTTAAGTTGGATTTCCGTAGCAATTCGAATCACCTTAATTGGGCTTTGGATAAGAGATTTATATCCCGAATGGTAAAACTGCCAGAAATAGACGAGAATCTCGGATGCATGGAATTCGATTTGTCCAACGAATTCACACGCTTTCTCTTCTTCTAATTCTTCGTGTTGGAGCTAGTTAGGATCATATCATACTCCCTCTCTTCAGAAGAATTCGTCCTCGAATTCGATTCCTTGGAATGAGCGTGTAGTATTAAAAGCGAATCCATGAGGCAGAAAGTTCATCGCTGCATTTGGAACTTTTTTTTTTTACGAACAATTAATAATGAAATTCCCCATCCGATAAACAAGATTAAATTTTCCTTGTTAGCACTTCGACCTAACGTTTATATAGAAACGCAAACCGAAAGTATGGAACAACCAACTTGACCCAATGGCTATATAGAACCACGAGCCACAGTTACAATGTTGACGCCACAAGAAAGAAACTTGATAGAGTTCACGAGATTAATGAATAACAAAACACACTCGTTCTTTCATTTTTCTTTTTTTTTTTCGATTTTTTTTTTCTGGACTCTAAGAAACTTCAAACAAAAAATAAATTTCGAATTTTATTTTTTATTGGTTTATGGACTCTAAATAGACAAAACGAAAGACTAGAAGACTCAACAACAATAGACACGAAACGAGAAAAAACAAAACGAAGACACGAAAACAAAGACTGGCTCAAAAATAAAGATAAAGGATAGGCGAAACCTTCTTAGGAAGATGGCTCTGATACCAAATGATACGAACCACGCCAACCATGTGACGAGACCCGGTATCAATACTTTGGATTTCAAATCCTGGACAGTCCAAAGAAGGAATCAAAGGTGGAACCGCGACCCGTTGCCTATAAAGAGGCAAGAACCTTGGTATGCGAAGACGCCACAATCGATTGCGAAAGATCGATTGATAAGTCGGGGTGAACAAACGGAATCCACCGAAATGTTCGAACAGTTCTTAAAGAACCAAAGCGAATAAACTCCATTTAATCATCAAAATTCGTCCATTAAAATCAGCCAAATTGGCTACATATTTATAAGATCTAAAAAGACACCTTTTTTCACAAGGAAAATGACTCTTACCTAATCTATAATAAGGAAACTAATAAATAAGAAAATCCAAGCCATAACTAACTCTAAAATAATATAAATATATTAAACTAATATAAAAACATAATTTAATAAAATCGAAACTCCAAATATCAAGTCGACGACACGAACATTCTTCATAACTCGAGTAGACATTTGGCTGTGCACGTGTCTTCACGTCAAGATCGATATCGGACCTCTTCCACTATGAATCTCTCACGGATCAAAACAACACAGTTTTAGATTTTTAGGTTGGGTTTCCATAGCAATTCGAGTCACCTTAATTGGACTTCAGATGAGAAAGTAATAAGACAAATAGTGTACTCTGCCAGAATTATACGGGACTTTCGGGATGCTTGAAATTCGACTTGTCCAACAAATTTCCCTCTTCCTTGTCTTCCAATTCTTATTTTTTTGAGCTAGTTAGGATCATATCATACTCCTTTTATTCAAAAGAATTTGTTGTCTCAGATGGAAATTGTGGGTACAAATGTGTTGCAGAAGCAGTGTTCCGAGATCAGCACAGATGGAGTCGTGTGAGGAGAGATTTAATTGCTGATACGTACGAGCGATTTGGTACGTACGCATCGCAATATGGTCAATATGAAGTCATCCGATGGATTACAAGATGCGATTGGCAAGAAGAACAGTGTAGTCGGGACAAATGGATGTCATTTCCGGATATGGGAATGTCGATAGCGACTAAATACAATGCGACTTTAATTTGGTCTTATACGCCGTTGGCGGAAGTACGACCTACTTACCTCTAGTAGGTCCGGGTGAATTTTCTCATATGATCCATATGGTGTTGTTAGGAAACCATTTTGTCCTTATCCAGTTACCGGTTAATTGTCCTCTACTACCTATCACTCCACAGTGGCGACCTATTAGAGCCGCAAATCTTGCCGACTGGTCGGAAATGTTCGAAGAACGCCTATATGTGACGTCCTTTATCTAGGTTGGGATAGGCATTTTATTTTATTTGGTATGTATTTGAACCTTGTGTTATTTTATTTTATTTGGTATGTATTTAAACCTTGTATTATTTTATTTTAGTTGGTATGTATTTGAAACTTGTATTATTTTATTCTATTTGGTATGTATTTGAACCTTGTGTTATTTTATTTTAGTTGGTATGTATTTGAACTTTGTATTATTTTATTTCTAGCAACTTAAATAAATAACATAATTAAAAATCAAATTAAAACTAAAACATAAATAATAGTCAAACAAAAAATAACAGAATTAAAATCATACTAAAACATAAATAATAGTCAAACAAAAAATAAAAGAAAACAGTAAAGCAAGTCCAAAACACAGATAAATGTCACAAAAAACAGATAAATGACAAACAAATGGATCGACGATCTACTGTCTACCCCTAGACCTTCTCGAGGTGCCACTCGTCCCACAAGGTCGCCGACGCGGTGGTGGCATCTCCATTAAGTCGTCGTCATCGGAATCTCCTGTCTCAGGTGGGGGTAAACCGAGAAAACGTGCGTGCGGCTCCACTCGAGGCTGTAACTGCACACGTAAATGCTCGGGTATCTCGTGCATGTGCGGGTGGATGATACACACAATGTCATAGAAGTCCGGCTGAATAGGAGGCGGACGTACGACAGGCGGTGGTCCCTGTGGCGCTGGATCCCGGTTGATGACGTACTGATGCGTACGAGGAACGTACCAGTCCATGTACCGAGAAACAGTATCCGACGGCGGCCAGGCTAATGTCCTACCGTCCAATATAATCGAGCTGGCAGCCAAGTCCATCCACTCCTCGCCCGGAGGATCGTACCGTACCTGGTATGTCTGACCTCCAAGCGGACCACGTAGGCACGGTTCTCTAGACTGAATGTAGCACTGCGGTATGGTCTGTCTAAAGCCAAACTGCCGTAGGACACGATCCGGCAAATAAGGCTCGATAATCTCCACAAACTGTATACACCCATAATACAGTGTACGCGGAACGCGTCTATGTATGTGCGGATCGTAAGGCATCCAGCCAATCTGGTAAATTAGACTAACGTAATAAAAATTAGATTTACGTAATAATTAATAATAAATAAATTCAACAATTAAAATACGTACCTGATAGGCCTGCATATCATCAAGCATCATTCGGGCCAAGAATAAGTCCGAAATACCCTTACGTGGTTTCCATTTCAGGAAACGAGGCTACATCTCCCTATAATCCGGATTAATAGGTGCTCGCAAAGGGCAGAAGTACTCATAAATCCTGCATTACAAATAAACGAGATTATATTAGATTAATATTATATTAAATTACATTATATTATATTAAATTAATGTAGTATTAGACTAGATTATATTACATAAGTACCTAAGTTATAATAATTAATACTACATTTTTAACATAATATATTTAATATAATATATTATATTAAATTACAATATATTATATTAAATTAATGTAGTATTAGATTAGATTATATTACGGAAGTACCTAAGTTATACTAATTAATACTACATTTTTAACATAATATATATAATATAATATATTATAGTAAATTAATGTAGTATTAGACTATATTATATTACATAAGTACCTAAGTTATACTAATTAATACTACAATTTTAACATAATATATTTAATATAATATATTATATTAAATTACAATATATTATATTAAATTAATGTAGTATTAGACTAGATTATATTATATAAGTACCTAAGTTATACTAATTAATACTACATTATAAACATAATATATTAAAATGCAATATATTATATTAAATTAAAATTAAATTAAACTTGAATACCTGGAGCAGTAACGTGCAACATGTAACCCCTTCACGCGGGCCCTACTAGCCAAGCCCAACTGCCGGTATAAATGAGCCAAGACAGCTGCACCCCAAGCATACTCACCGACGTGCTCGAGATCAGAAGAATATCTCATCCACGTTGGCTTGAACCTGTCTACACTCCGATCAGGGAACAAAGTCATACCTATCAAAAACGTCAAATATCCTACAACCTTCTGCCGACAAGATCGGGACCGACTGCGCACACGCTGAACAAACTCCGACCATTTTATCCCACTATTGCCGAGCTTGGCATGCGCCTCGACCAGGTCCAAATCAAGAACCTCAGCTAACAACAACTCACACATAGACCTCTCCTCAACAGAATCACCGTATACTGCTAGACCGTCGACACGCAACCCAAAATAAAGGCGATATCATGTAGGGTGATCGTCATCTCACCCCAAGGCATGTGGAAACTGTTCGTTTCCGGCTGTCACCTCTCTATAAATGCCCCCATGAGTCCCTTGTCTACATTTTTCATGTAGAAGTGCTCGAGTGAGTCTAGGCCAGATGCCTCTAGTAGTTCTAACTCATCCTATTCGTAAGGAGCCATGAGTTGCTTCAGCTCATCTTTCTTAAAATCATTAAGCACGGTAATCCTGGACTCACATCACCCGACGCTGTGCTCCTGTAGAATTTCTGATTTAATTAGAAAAAGTATATTAATAGAAAAAATATAAAATATATAAAAATAAATATATTTAAACTTACATGTCCTGCCCAAATGTAGTAGGCAATATGACTCTTGAAACTAGGAATCATCCTTCAATCAGCCGGTCCTCCTGGAGCCGGACCATGTAACACAAGTGGGCAACTAAAAGTATGGAACTCGTACCGAGACTTGCGTGCGCGCGCAGCCGGGACGGGAACATCATCAAAATCGCTCCCCACATGGTCCTGCTCCTCCTCGTGTTCCTCGTAGAGGATACAGGAATCTTCGCCTAAAGTTCGAATGCTACCCACCATCGATCTCGAACTACGGTCTACGTGGGGAATCTCTTCCACGACGGGTAAATCAATGCCGCGCTCAATAACTCTCCTACGACGGTGAGACGTAGTGATAAGTGTTCGTTTTGCACGATTTTTGCTTATCAATTCTTCGAGTTTTGGTCTTCGTTCGTCCGAGTTTTCGGCTTTATTTGTATATATTATGTTGTTTTTGTTTTATTTGTATTTTAGGTAAAGAGAAGCTATTTTTGCCGATTCGACACGATTTTGGAAGCGAAGCCGAAAATCAAACCAAACACGTGCAAAAGTGCCCTATCGCCGGTTGTGGCACTGTTTCGTATTTTGAGCATAACATTTGCATACGACATCCGATTGGGATGATTCAAGTGGCCTTAGAAATCTAACTTCAAGATCTACAACTTTTGTGAAATGTCAAATTGTCCAATTCAGGCTAGAAAAGGGTCAAACAGTGTTTGAAGTTGGCGCAGAAGACCAGATCGCGATCCAGCTTTCCTGTATCGCGATCTCGGGGGTCTGACAGAGAGAAAATTGGGGTTAGATCCAAATCGCGATCCAGAAAGTCGGATCGCGATCTGGGGGGGTCTTACAGAGCTGAAATGGGTCAAGATCCAGACCGCGATCGAGAAAGTCGGATCGCTATCTGGGGGGTCTCACAGTACATTTTTTGATGAAGAACCAGATCGCGATCCACCATTCCGTATCGCGATCTGGAAAGGCGGTACGCAGTTTCCAAGGCTGCCAGATCGCGATCCAAGAAGCCCAGATCGCGATCTGGGCACAGAATTCGAGACGAGATATTTTTCTTTGATTTCCTACTATAAATAGAAGGTCTATTATTCATTTTTGAAGACCCCGACCATCTCTCGATTATCTCTCGACTTCTTCTTTGGTTTTCTCTTCGGTTCTCGCCAGTTCTTCGCAGGAAGCTTCGACGAGGGTTTCGACGAGGGTTTTTCATAAGCTTTTCTTTACGTTTTGTTTATGATTTCTCGTGTTCTTCATTTTGATGCTATGTTTGTAATGAACTGAGCATTTTCTTTTAGGGAAATGAAACCTTGTATATATTGATTTTGATTTCCAGATCTGTGATCTATTTGTCGTTCTTTGATTCTGTTTATGTTTTCCTGTATTAAATGCTTTCGATTGTTTGACCAACAGTTGAATTGATTGTAAATGGGAATGAACTCGAGAGAGGATTTCTCGTTTGATTTTAGGAAAACATAGCTCGGGTTGTGGAAACGGAGACGTGATGCACCTCGGGTAGCCCTTAAGGACTTGACCTAAATGCTCTCTTAATATCAGGTTCTGAACGGAGACGTCGGACTTGTGGGTAGACTCTAACTACACTGGAGACGGGGGTTAGGGTAATTTAGTGTCTGGGTTAGCGAACATAGAATTGACATTAGATTCGGATTTGTAGATCTTTATCGATAGTACACTGGTGGATTTTACCCTAGAAGCCATCACACGTCGGAATTCCTCGCTTGTCCTGGCGGACCG
This sequence comes from Erythranthe guttata, assembly GCF_056151865.1. Lineage (NCBI taxonomy): Eukaryota > Viridiplantae > Streptophyta > Magnoliopsida > Lamiales > Phrymaceae > Erythranthe > Erythranthe guttata. The sequence continues at coordinate 7,892,065 of NC_142536.1, forward strand.
TTGTTTTTATTATTTGTTTCTTTTTAGTTTTATTTCTCCCATCCATTTCTGATCGTCTAGATAAAGTTTAGGATAGTATAATTACGGTACTTGGTAGATTTAGGAACTTAATTTCCTGTGGATCGATATCTGGAATTCACTTTCTACAAAACGCGATACTGTACACTTGCGGTTTTTCATACGTAGGTTTTACGCGTATCACGTAGTCATACGAATGCGTTCGGCTTCCGCCTCGGCTTCGCCGCCATACCGAAATTTAATCTTCGGGACTTTATCCGAACTAGAAGAAGCACCCATAATCCCTTTCCCCTTGTCCTGACGTGCCATCTGTAAAAAATAAACAAACTAATTAAATATAATAATTTAAATAAATAAATTAAAAAAAAATTAATTTTTGATGTTCCCGTTCTGCAGAACACGGGAACTTGAAGATTATTCAAGTTCCCGTGTTCTGCAGAACGGGAACATCAAAAATTTTGAATCTCCCGTTCTGCAGAACACGTGAACTTGAATAATCTTCAAGTTCCCGTGTTCTGCAGAACAGAGATTCATATAATTTTTTTTTTTCTGAAAATTAAAATTTAAAAATCAGTTTGAAGATCCCGTTTTCTGGAGCACGGAAACTCGAAGAAAATTCAAGTTTCCGTGCTCTGCAGAACGGAGGATTCAAAAGGCTTGAATCCTTCGTTCTGCAGAGCACGGAAACTTGAATGTTCTTCGAGTTTCCGTGCTCCAGAAAACGGGAGCTTTAATTTTTTATTTTTTTCGAAATTTTGCTAAGTCTAACCCTAAACATGTGTTTTTACCTAAATTGGAAATAAAACTAATTAAAAGTAGTAGGATATTGAAAATTTACCGGAATCGAGCCTCGTTTGCTACAGTTTGAATGTCGAAAAAATTTACGAAATTCGAATTTCTAGAGAGAGTTTGGGAATAGGAGAGAGAAATTGGAAAAAAAATTAAATGAAAAAGGTTGCGCTGTAAATAAGCCTATTTAAGTAAAAGTCCCGCTGCAAATAGCAACATCCAAGATTTAAAGAGAAAGAATGAGGTAAGTGTTGCATTTAATACTTGAATGGAGTAATTGTTACGCACCCTATAGTTAAATCGTAAACGGGTGTGTATTTAACCCTACATTTTTTTTTTTTTATAGTGATTGCTGCTCAATCTTGACATATTAAAGAAAGAGATTTAGAAAATCTTGACATATTGCTGCTCAATCTTGACATATCGGTAAGGGACAATATCATATTTGTAACACCCCACAACTTAACAACAGAATCTAATCAGATCACCACCATTAAGTTTGGGATGCTAACATTTTTATATATACGTAAACATTATGATTTTAATACAGAAATACATTATATGTGATGTGGTACGATTCCACGTCAGGTTTTGCGATTCCTCTCTCGCACTTCTTGATACCTCGCGTGGACACTACCTACATCATGAAAATTCGTTAGGGCGCCGGAATTTGTCCCGGCGAAAACCCTCTGACGCTCAAGTCAGTTTTATATGATAGAAGAATTCAGAGAATTCAACAGACTTCGCGGGAGTTATGAATTCCGTACCTTTAATTGTGAGGTTTCCGGGTATTTATATGGAGATATATATTATCATGGGCCTAAGCCACTTAACATGAGTCGACTTGGGCCTAACTGTTTAGATCATGCCAGTTTGGGCCATAACTGACTTGAGCTTATATTAATATCTTTAGTCAATTTAGGCTTGGTTTGTGTGCCTCTATGGGCTTGTCGATATGGGCCTTTGGTGTGGACCCATCAATATACTTTGAAAAGAAATCAAACATTGTACTTTCTCGAATATATATATATATATATATATATATATATATATATATATATATATATATATATATATATATATATATATATATATATATATATTCATGGTTTACAAAATTAAATTTTACAAAAATCATAATAGAGCGGCTAACAAAATGAAATCAGAGTTTATAGCTCGACTACAAAAATGGAACGAATCATGGCATACGAACAAATTTCTATCTGGCCGCTCTTGGCTAGGTCGACTTGTAAACATGTACATCATTACCTGCATCATAAGAACCTAATGAGCTAATGTCTCAGCAGTTGAAACTGATATAATAGCAATATATCACATAACACATTATTCATCAATATGTACAATAACATATATAACTTCATTCAGGGTCATTTTATTTGAAATCTTTCTCTATTTCGGGTACCCTTGAAGTGTGGTACTTGACAGATAGCAATAGGTGCGGTTTTCGGAACCTGCTCATCACATTTGGCCAATAGATAATACAAAGTTTCCATACCGGCCATTCAACCTCAGGTATTAGCCGTATTTTATTTCTTTAATTGTGGGTTTTCCATACTGGTCTTTCGACCTCAGGTTTCTACCACCACGTGTTGGGTCCGCCGGTTCCTCCACGTTCCTTGCCTACCCGACCATCAATCAAGTACCATAATCCTATTTTCAAAACATATTCTTTCATATTACTATGACTCATCAATTATTCGAACATCATGCAGAACACGTAGCAAAAGTCACATTAAAGCACACATAATATGGTTCTTATGATGAGCAAATGAAAGTTTCAACTTACCTCAAGTTCAATGTGGTGTATGAAGTTAAAATATCAGTCTTAGATAGGGTGTGCTAGAAGACTTAATTAGAGACGAATTCAAACTTCAAAACGTATGATTTTCAGCTAGAAATGGTGCAGAACTTGTTCTAGCTATACTTCTATGAGTTCTTATGCATTGTTTGATGTTCTCTTATTTGAATATGGAAGTGAAGAAATAAGAAGAGAAGCTTAAGGAATTGGTCTGGTCGTTTTTGGAAGAAGACAAGTGAAAATGAAGACCAAAACACAAAGTATTCACTTATCTACCCATTCCCAACAAGGCCAAATGGAGGGTGATGATAGGAAGTGATAAGGAACGTCAAATTGGAACCGTGTTGCAAAATAACTATTTAATTCGGAGAAGAGTTATTAATGGGCATTGGTGGAAATATCGAAAGAAATTATGGGAAAATAAGGGTTTTCGACGAACTTAAATCGTAGTTGAGTATGAAACGAACTCTATCTCAAGTAAAACGGCGTAAGGAACAAAACTCATGAGCAAAGCTCATGAATCACGTCAAATTTCAGCAATCCAAGGTCGTTTAGAATCCCAAAAGTTCGTTTTTGCTATTTTAGGTAAGTTTTAGAAAATTAATATCAAATCATAGAAAAATCGGATTAGGATTCCGTACATTGGGTTGTTCCCAAAATTACGAGATCTACTAGAATCAGACTCTAACTCGTTTTTGCCGTTTTTGGTAATTTTTAGTATTTTCTTATTTTAATTAGGGTTTTCAGTTTTTTAGTATAAATAGCTGCCTTAGGACTTTATTTTAGAAGAATTTTGGAATTTTAATAAAATATTTAGAGTTTTCTCTATTTTTCTGGTGGATTCCAGAGTTTTCGTTGGATTCCGAATGTTATTTTGTTCTATAGGATTAATTCGTAGAAATTAATTCTTTACCGTGCTTCCGTTCTACGTCAGTTGGCATCAGTAGCGAGGTTTTTCCTGGTTAGATGGCGAAAGGTGCAAAACATGGAGACAACAACTACGTTGGCGATGACCGCGGGGTTGGAAAATTACAAAATCTGCGGTTGGTGCGCGAGGGATTTGCCCTTGACAACAACAACAGAAGGACTGAATCTAGCATGATGATTGCCGACGGTGTAGCCCGAGGTGCATATGTTAGACACAATTATCATGGATCTGTTCAAATTCAATCAAGGTATGATGATTATTCAAGGAGGAGCGAAAACTTTGAGTTTGAAGAAAACCCGCCTATAAGGAGGCAAAAAGATCGTGATAAATATCGGGTGAGAGCTGAAATTCCTTTTTTTAGTGGAAATTTTCTTGAAGTTGAGGATTTTATCGATTGGGTGTCAGAAGTCGAAAATTATTTTGAATTGATGGATATTTTGCCGAATAAGATGGTAAAATTGGTTAGGTCTGAGTTAAAGGGTTGTGCAGCCGCATGGTGGGATGAAATACAGAGGAAGAGAGCTAGACAAGAAAAATTTCCAATCCAATCATGGAGGAGGATGAGAAAAATGTTGATGGATCGTTTTTTACCCCTAGATTATGAGCAACGTCTATTTCAACTATATCGTAATTGTTCGCAAGGGAGTAGATCTGTTAACAAGTATACTGCTGAGTTTATGAGACTAGCAAACTTAAATAACCTGCAAGAATCCGAAAGTATGGAAATTTCAAGGTACTTGCAAGGATTGAATATTTCAATCCGTCTTAGGATAGGGTGGCGCGCAATCGACTCCCTTGAAGAGGCTGAAGAGTTAGCATGGAGCGAGGAATATTATCAGAAGCGAAATAGTTCTTCTAGAAAAATCAAATATGTTCTACCCGTTGCCAAAGTTAAGGAGGTACAAGATACTTCGTTCGTTATTCAAGCATCCAGTTTGGTGGAGGATCATGGCGTACGAGTTAACAAAGTTGAAGAAGAAATTGTTGATGCAAAAGTTAAAATTAGCGTATCTATGATTAACGATGACATTAACAAAATCAAGGTGAAAGTCAATGAAGTTGAAGGGGGAGTCAACGAGATTGAAGAGAGCATCAACAAAGTCGAAGATAGCGTCAACGGGGTAGAAGAGAACGTTAGCAAGGTTAAAGAAGGAGTCGATGAGTTTCGAGAGGGTGTTAAAAATAAATTTGAGGAAGAATTTGAAGTTGTAAAATTTGTTCAAGAAGAGGAAGGTGCACGTGAAGAGAAGGAACAAGTGGATTGCATTGAGGTATGTGATCTAATTGTAGATAATGTTTGCTGTGAAGTTCCTGCATCGGCGAAATTGGTGGAGCCACTGAGATTGTTGATTAAGAAGCCAATTTTTCCAATGCCTCGTTTGGATGAAGATTTTGAAAGCGAGATTTTTGTGCCGGGAATATTGGTGGAGCACTTGAAGTTGTTTCGAAAGAAATATGCATCGCTATATTTTGATCATAGCTCGAGGTCGAGCTCTTTTGAAGAAGAGGAGATTGATAAGGAACGTCAAATTGGAACCGTGTTGCAAACTAACTATTTAATTTGGAGAAGAGTTATTAATGGGCATTGGTGGAAATATCGAAAGAAATTATGGGAAAATAAGGGTTTTCGACGAACTTAAATCGTAGTTGAGTATGAAACGAACTCTATCTCAAGTAAAACGGCGTAAGGAACAAAACTCATGAGCAAAGCTCATGAATCACGTCAAATTTCAGCAATCCAAGGTCGTTTAGAATCCCAAAAGTTCGTGTTTGCTATTTTAGGTAAGTTTTAGAAAACTAATATCAAATCATAGAAAAATCGGATTAGGATTCCGTAAATTGGGTTGTTCCCAAAATTACGAGATCTACTAGAATCAGACTCTAACTCGTTTTTGCTGTTTTTGGTAATTTTTAGTATTTTCTTATTTTAATTAGGGTTTTCAGTTTTTTAGTATAAATAGCTGCCTTAGGACTTTATTTTAGAAGAATTTTGGAATTTTAATAAAATATTTAGAGTTTTCTCTATTTTTCTGGTGGATTCCAGAGTTTTCGGTGGATTCCGAATGTTATTTTGTTCTATAGGATTAATTCGTATAAATTAATTCTTTACCGTGCTTCCGTTCTGCGTCAGGAAGACTTATATTTGCTGCATTCTTGTGGTTCCTCCACGTTTTTATAGCTTGAGATGAGGTAGGGGCTGATGTTTACTCATTATAATCAAGTGTAAACAATTTGAGAATGGTCATGTGCAACCTAGTCAACCAACCAATCAAATTGCACCATTTTGCATACTTTTGATTTTAGTCAACATCAAGTAATTATGTATGAAACTAATCATATTAAAATGTAATTCTATGTATTAATGCAATTAGGAAGAATATATGACCATTTAGCACATTTTAAAGAAAAATATTCAATCACGTATTAAAACACAATTAAGGCACATGCGTAGCAAGTACTTGTGATCATGCATCATGAATAATGAATCCTAACTATGTGCATTGATGCAGTATACTTATTATTGGCCATGTATGACATGATTGGGCATTACAGTATTATTTTTGCGATTATGATAGATTGGATAGTTAGCACTTTCCACCTTTAAATTAAATTTTATTGACACTTTTGTACCCTTAAATTGGAAGGATACTTTACAAATAAGCCCATTAATGAGTACTTATTCATAACGGGATCCACACAAAAAACTATTTTACAAAAAAATCCACACATTGTCCAGAGGTTTGTAAAATACTAAAATAGCCCCTCACATTTTAATATGCTCCAATTTCATCATTTAATTTAATCTAACCTCAATTTGACCCCAAATTTCACAAATTATTCAATTTTAACCAAAAACACAATTTTATGGACAATTTCGCCCGTCGCCGCCGTTGACCGCTGGTCTCCGACGTTGACTTTTTCGATTTTTTATTTTTTAATTGTTTTTTCTTCTTGATTTTTCCACGGCCGGTTTCTGACGTTGACTTATCGGTTTTATTTTTTTATTTTATTTTTTTATTTTTTTCTTTTACTTTTTTATTTTTTTTTTGAATTTTTTTTTTCATTAGCATTTTTTTTTCCCCGTTTAAACAATAATATTGTTGGGGTTGGCAGTAATATTAACTATATTACTGTTAAACACAATAATATTAACTATACTACAGTTTAACGGAGTAATATTGCTATATTAATCTCTAACACAATAATATTATCACAACAAAAGTCATTATTATTTTATAATAGAGTAATATTAATATTTTGGTCGTTCAACAAAGGTAAACATAATAAAAAGCATAAAATATTTAATATTGATATGGTTGACAGTAATATTGCCGTCAACCACAATAATATTATTGTGTTTACAGTAATACTACAATAGTAGACAATAATATTATTATGTTACTCCTTCAACAACTCAAACAAAACAAAAAAAAAAAGCGAAAAAAATAATAATATTGATGTGGTTGATAGTAATATTGTTGTGTTTATAGTTATGTTACTGTCAACGATAGTAATATAATTACCTTGACTTGTCAACAAATAAAACAAAATTAAAAAAAAAGACCCAAAAAATAATAATATTGTAGATAACTCTAATTGTATTGTCAACGATAGTACAATTACATAAAATGTACTGTCAACGACAACACAATTACGTTAATAAACTATTAACGACAGTATAATTACGTTAATGTACTGTTAGTGACAGTATAATTACTTTTAATGGTAGTACAATTACAGTCAACGTTTAGCGGAGGACGTAAAAAACGGATACAAAATTTAGGAGAAAAAACAAAAAAAAAATCACTAAGAAAAGTTCACGCCGGAGACCGGCGGTCAACGACGGAAGCCGGCGGCGGAAAAATCAGAAAAAAAAAAAAATCTCTAAAAAAAGTCAACGCCAAAAACTGGTGGCAAAAAAATAATTTTAGAAAAAAAAAAGTTAAAAAAAAAAATCAAAATTGGATTTTTGTGGTCAAAATTGATTAAATTGGGGTTACAATTAAGAATTGGGTGTAAATGGTTTGGGGTAATTTTATCATATATACATTAATTTTTCATTTATTCATAATACATATTAAAATGATGGGTCGCGAAAGAGATATAGCTCCTAAACCTAGAATAATAAAAATTGTTGGTCAGAGATTGATGCACAAAAACTCCAAATTGGAAAGCAAAATTTATCCTCCAATTACATTTTGCTTGGGACTTTGCACCCTAATTATTTTTTGGGTAAACAGCATTAAAACATTTCCCCCTTAGAAATTCAATAAAGGGATAATTCACTTGCAAATATTATTTTGGTTGCACTTTATTCCAGGAGCCAATTGTTTGAGGGCATTGTGCAATAAAAATAACATTTTACAAGGGGAACGTGCAAAAGAGTAAAGTTTTAAGGGGCAACGTGTAACAAAAATAACATTTAAAAGGGCAACGTGCAACAAAAATAACATTTAAAGGGACAACGTGCAACAAAAATACTCAATTCCGATGATTAATTCATCGGAATTTTGCTATTGGGGCAAAGTGCAACGAGAATAACATTTTGAAGGGGGGGGGGGGGGCATTGACTTTCAAAAACAAATTGAAGGGGTAAAGTGCAAAAATCAGAAATTTACAGGGGTGATGTGCAATTTTCCCATAAATTAGTATTTTGCATAGTATTCACTGTTTTATTGATTGTTTTACTTGATCCAAACACACCCATAAATTAGTGCACGCACGAACTTCAATCCACCGCCTGAGTTGTATTTCGAGCCCGCCGTGGTTTAAATTTATTAATCCACTCGAGTTGAAGTTCGATTTCTCCGGATTCAACATTTTTCAATCTCTGGCACATGTCCTGTTTTACCGTCCCATTTTCCCAGAAAACGGAACTCTCTTCGTTAAGGCAATTGGAGATCGAAGGCAATACTCGTGCGCTTATTGAACCATTTGGAAGGCCATTTGGATTCAATTTCACGGCTTCTACAAACGGTCTAATATCCAAATTCGCTTCTCCCAACTTGTCATCAAATTTGAACTTGGTGCGGTCATGCACTGTCTACAACCATACATACACTATGAATCAGCATACATTGAAACTAAAGATTTCCAATCTATAATAAGTTGAACTTATTTGGATGAACTCATTCTACATTGAATTTCACATTTTTAACTCAAAGAAATATTGTACCACTTGCTATCAGATTTTCTTTTATATATTGTAAATTAAAGAACCTCACCAGAGAAATTGAATGACTATGATTTGCAACACGAATTCCGAGTTTCTCGTCCCATTCCGGATTAATATCTTTCGTCACAACACGAGTCTTCACACTCTGCATCATGAAGATTTATACTAAATTGCAAATTTTGTTCTAGAAAACTCGAAAGGCAAAATATTTAATGCAAATATATGCACATATGCAAAGGATAATAAATTAATGCGTTGTCCCTTGAGTTAAGGTTCAATTACATACTGACACAAACTTTTCCGGAGTTCTGATTGTGATTAAAAACTTATTCCAAATCCAGTAAATTATGTTATGACCTCCCTTTGAGATTGTATCTAACTAATAAGAAAGAAAATACAACAGCAATGGTGGGAGATATATGTCAACAATGAAAATGAAAGAGACGACATGCGATGAGAGGTCATTTTAGAATTTTTAAACTACAACAATGTAGGCAAGCGGAGGTTGTGTGACGTTTGGAGTGCAGCATGATAAAATTATCCTTGAATATTAATAATTTGTAATGATTTTTGTTTAAGAAATATTTTTGTGAGGGTAAAAGGAACACTAATAATAAATAAAAAAATAAAAAAAACATCAAGAAGTAAGAGCGCAAAACCTGTTTGGAACTCGTGATAACAACATAAGGATCTCCGATGTGGCCGTCATTACCAACAACAAGATTAATACCTCTCTTCACCCAAATTCTGAGCACTCCACATGTGAAATTTTGAACATGAAGAGCATTGTATCCTAGGTTCTCTCGTTGCTCTGATATTCCATTTGCTGATAGCAAAAGGTCATTGTTGCTATTGCAATCAAAGTTAATCGCTTGAAGTGGCAATATTTCGGCAAATGCAGTCGGGATCTTCTTGAGGTTCAAGTACCCAAGACTTAGAATTTCAAGACATGGGAAATGTGTATTGTCTGCTTCCCATATCTCCAATTCACACTCATAAATGTACAAGAACTTGAGTCGAGTGAATTCCCCTTCTTTTGAAATCCACTTTTGGCCTACAACAGCATTTGTCCACAACGTGAGAGCTTCAAGGTTGGGTAGTGAACCAACAACAGACATATCTTCCCAAGGAATCTTGCATCCACGTAAGATCAACCGTTTAAGTGAATTTGGGAAGACAACATCTCCACCACAAGGAGTACATTGCAAATAAAGTTCTTCAAGTTTATGGAGATGGCCAAGATTTCTTAAAAAAATAGATCCAAATGTCGGACAAATAATTCCAAACTTCTTGATATTTAGGATTCTTTTAATTACCGCTTCAGTGCATTTCAAATCTATGACTGTTGAAAGTGTTTGTAGATTTTGAAGAAGTATGATGTTCTTGACATCATCTGGAGGAGGATCAGCCAGATGTATTCGTGTGGCCTCAACATGTCGAAGTTGGGGCATCTGCCATATCTCACTTGGTAAATTCAACTCTCCGTCAACAATTAAAGTTTGTAGACTCCAAAGTCGGGATATAGAAGACGACATCGCCGTCATCGGACCCATGCAAGAAACATATCTTAAGTTAATTAGCTGTAGAATTTTATGTTTAGGATATCTATCAACCCCATCCAATACCCGTAGTAACCCAAACTGATGAGCAGTGTAATCATTTGAATCCTCAGGAGAGAAGCTTAACAAAGACCGTATAGGTACTGGTGATGTATCGGGCGTAAGTTTCATCCCTTTCCATTTACCACCATTAATATTGAGGCGTTGTGTGATCTTTAGGTAACTTAAAGTATTGGGGTTATAAAGTTTTCAAGTGAGAATAAAATTGTCTTTCTGAGCTTCTGTCCTGCATAGATTACTTAAAAGATCATGAATGCGGCAGGACCTCACTTCTCTACTAATTGATCTCCAATCAACCAAAACGAGATTCCTATCTATAAGATCTTCCAAATGCTCATTTCCATTTTCTTCTAAGCTTTTATGCCCACATTGCCTTATGAATCCTTCAGCAACCCACAAACTGACTAGCTTGGAAACTTTGAGGGTCCATTTGGATGGAGGGATTTGGGAAGGGATTTGATTTGGGGAATGGATTTGAAATGACTCCAATTTAGGAGTCATTTAAAATCCATCACTATTGCTCCAAAATCAACTAAAAAGGAGGGGTGGGGATTTGAAATCCATCTCCAAATCCCTCAATCCAAACAAGTCCGAGGGATTTGTTATTATGGATTTGAAATCCCTCCTCCAAATCCCTCCATCCAAATGCACCCTGATGGTATAATCTTCTGGGAACACGGCAAAGTAAAGAAAACAAGGCTTGAGATATATAGGCAAGTTATTATAACTCAAGAATAATATCTTCATGCAGAACTCGTCATCTTGATTGCTTACAGCTGAAGTTACATCTTCTTCGACGTACTTCCAATTTTCTGTTTTCGACTTTGCAAGAACCCCGCCAATGACAAAGGAAGACCTCTGCAATTTTTTGCAATACTTCTTCCAATTACCTCGAGTTCAACGGGGCAACATTTTTCTGCATATATCTTTTGGGAGAGTAGATCCCAACTTTGTTCTTCATCTAGCAAATTCAGTTGATAAGGGCTACAAGACCCAATATCCATAGCCAATCTCAATAGCCTAGTAGTTACCAAGATTCGACTTCCATTATTGTTATCTGGAAGGAACATTTTTAACATATCCCAGGCCTTGATATCCCACATGTCATCCATTACTATTAAATACTTCCTCCCAAATAGAGTTTTGTACAGTTTATCTCCTAGTTTACCAGCATTCATCTCATGGGCATCATTTTGATTAGTATTATCAATCTGATGCAAAAGGCCTAGAAGAATCTCCTTTTCGGTATATTCTTGGGAAACCGTAAACCAAGCACGAACATGAAAGTGTTGCACGATAAAAGGTTTGTTATAGACATGAGTGGCAAGAGTAGTCTTACCTATGCCTCCCATTCCAACAATAGGGATAATTTGACGATTAGATTCATCGGTGGAGAGAGCACCCATAATTTCGTTCACGTGGCCGTCGAATCCCACCATGATGTTTTCGCCAATCGGAAGAAGAGGCCTCGATGACGATGATGATGAACTAGCTTCCGTTGTTATGGAGTTTTTATGCTGCACATGATCTTTCTCGATTCTCACCAACTCTTCCTCGATGGAATCAAACTCTTGTATTGATGTTTGTACACCTTCAGATAAGGTTGAGGTTTCTACTGATCTGTCGACTTCAGATCCAGCAAGAATGTGGTTCATCACATTGTCTTCGATGATATACTCTGCTCCTTCAGCTACAACCCTGATTCTCGTCTCCAAATCTTCGATCTCTTTGTGATCTCCTCCAGTACTTGATTGATTTTTTTCGAGAAAATCTATCAAGAAATCGACTTTTTGTCGTAGACAATTAATCTGATCACGATCAAAATTGAAGTGATGATGAGGAGGTGGATTGAGGATGCGGTCAATAGTATGAGTGAGAGAAACTAAAGCCGCATATGTTGCAGCCATCTTTTTTGGATAATCGACTAACAGATTATGAAAAATTTGTGATTTCTTAGACACTAACAAGAAGATCAGAGCAAAGTCAAAATAGGATAATCAAACTGGAAAGATTGTGAATTAAGTTTTTACTCAGTCAGCATATATTTGGCATTTGATAACAATAACGTCTTCATCATAAACACCTACCAATATGCATCAGCCGAAAGAAAGTCAAACATTAATATATGTAATTTGCAGAGATTGATGACTTGCACGAATATATGAATTGAGGTTTTCTAGCTTTTCAATAATTAATTACATTTAAATAATAGGATAAATTACACTCTTACCTCTGAGGTATGCTAAAATAACTTTAAGGTCCTTGTGGTATCGATAATTACACTTACCCCTGAAACATAGTTAGAAACTCTAATGGGATAATAAATTGGATACATTACTCCGATAGGATTCTATCGGACTATTACTTTAGCTAGTATGGGTGCAATTTACCCTAAATAATATTTTTATGTGATGTAGTTGCTAAGATAATTTATCAATTTTGTTGTAGCTCTACTTTGACAAAAACAAAATGTCATAAAAATTATATTTTAATTGATTTTTTAATAAAAGAAAAATTATTAATAAAAATATTTCCTAATTTCTTCCATGTCATTGATTACTATTTAACATTTTAGTTTATAAACTTCCAAGATTTCTTCCTCCTATTTAGATCAAGATTTAATAGTGTTTATTATGTAAAGTCGAACAAAATTCATAGAGAAAAGCAAGTCGAATTCATTAGCTAGCATCATTTTTTTTCAGTACAGAGTTCTTCATGAAACAGTTGTTTATGCCTGTATGTTTGTTCCAGCTTTTTCCTAACCTCTACTCAAAATTAAAAACCAATCCAATTTCTCTTATTCTTTACCCTCTTAAATACATAGTCATGTCATTGGCAAATAAAATGTTCTAAGAATAATATCATGGAACCTGCTACTTCTTGGTACACAAACAAACATCTTCACAACAGCCATGGGCAGATTTAATATGTTACAAATTCTTCGTCTTCGTTATTGCTTCTTTGTTCTCACAACTGCGTAAAAAGAAGACCCCTGGTTTTGTTCTTGAGAATTGAGATGACCTTTTATAAGGTGGAAAAATTGGCGAAAGGCAGTTTTTCCTTGTACAATTAGAAATTCCTTAGCAGCTCCACCTGCTCGGACGACCGTCTGGTGTTTTGAACTCCATTTCGGACAGCTGTCCGAAATGCCGTGAGTTATTTTTCCTCTTTCTTGACTCGGACGGCCATCCGAGATCTTGACCGGTCCAGTGACTTTGACTTCTTCAATTTTGTCTACATTTTCTTATAAATTACAGTTTTGACCCTCAATTTATCAAATTCATCACTTTGTGCCTGAAGCACAATAAATCAAAAATTAAATTAACAGTTAAATCACTGTCTCTGACAGTTAAATAACTGCTGGAGACAGTAATTTAGCAACGAATACAGTAATATTAATTAAAATATTTAAAAAAATAATAATTAACAGTTAAATTACTGTCTCCGACAGTTAAATAATTGTTTGAGACAGTAATTTAGCAGCCAAGACAATAATATTAATTAAAAATATTTTTTAAGAAAAAAAAGTCAATTAACAGTTAAATTACTGTCTCCGACAGTTAAATAAGTGTTGAAGATAGTAATTTAGTAGTCAAGATAGGAATATTAATTAAAATATTTTTTTTAAGAAAAAAAAGAAAAAGTCAACGCTGGAGGCGTGGCGGTCAACGGCGGTTGACCTACCGGAAAAAAAAAATCAAAAAAAAAAGTCAACGCCGGAGACTGGCGGTTAACGGCGGTCTCCAGTGGTGGCGGGTCAAAATTGAAATTAGGGTTTTAATTCATGAAATTGGAGTTGAATTGAGTTTCAATGATCTGGGGGTAATTTTGGTATATATAAAAGGATTTTCCTTATTTGCAAATAAGTTTGAATGAGCTAAATTTATTTTAAAGATAAAAAAGTTGAATGTCCCTCTTTTAATTAAGTGTCATTGGCATGAGTCTATTTGTCATTTGCCCTAATATATATACATAGATGCCAAAATTTTAAATAACTGAGGGAGTGGTTGACAAAAGCCATATTTCAGGGATGTAGTTGTCAAATGGCAATAGTTCGATGAGATTAGTACAATTTATATGTACTAGAAAGGTAGACGTGCGTTGCACGTCTCGTGTTAATTTATTTGTTTTCACAATATTGTCTATGATATATTTGATCAATATGTATATCTATACTATTTATAAAAGGATTTATAAATATGACAATTAATTGGGGAAGGAGGGAGTATATGTTAGCATTTCGTTAATGATTCCACCATTTAAAAACAAATTAGGTTAGTAATCGGTTAATCTTATTAACATAAAATACTTGGACAAATTACGAGAAAACCCCAGGGATAAGGTCTGATTAAGAAAATCCCCTCATGTTTGCATAATAACGAAAATCGCTCTCTAACCAGTATTTGTCCGTTTTAATTCACAAAGATGTGTTTTGTCCATTTTGCCCTTCGGTTATTTAGAAAAAGGTAAATTACGATAACTCCCTTGAAGTAAGGTCTAACTACGTAAAACCCCCATGTTTGCGTAGTGTTGAAAATTTCCCCGAGGTAAGTTGTCGTCTTAAAAATTTTCCCTATTGTGTTACGTTTCACGAAAAAAATAATATATTCACAATTACTCTAATATCTCTTGGAAGAATGGGGGTGAATTGCGTTTTACACCCTAAAATAACATGGATTGGCACTTTGCACACTTAAAAATTGAAATTGGCAAATTGCACCATCAAATTGCATATCACATGGCAAAATACACCCTACACCTATCTCTTGTGATATTTTAATCAAAATGTCAATATATCACGATATTTTAGCATATAAATATATTCTTTCTTGGTGGTTTTTTTTTTGGTACTTTACATTTTTAAAATTTTATTTTGTTATATTATAAATGAAACACAAAGGAAGAAATAATGATTTATTTTTGTTAGTTTTTCGTATCAAAATTGAAATTGTATATGAACTAAAAAAATTAACTTTTTTATACAATGATATTTCTTTAAAGTAATTCAAAAGGTTGTGATTTATGCTCCAAAAAACATCTACATTGTTAACAATTCTTCTTACATATTTCATGTGATTTATTCTATTTTTTAAATCTCAATAATTGATTAGTTTTCTAGTTATATTCTAACCTCACATTTTATGTTGTTTTAATACTGTTTGTATGAAATAAGCTTTTGTATGTCCTAAGTTGAATTCTCATAATTTTTGTTAAAAATAATGAAACTCTTAAATATTAAATATCATGATATATTCATATTTTGGCTAAAATCTCATAAGAAACAATTGTAAGGTGCATTTTGTCATGATATATTTAATTTGAAGGTGTATTTTGCCAATTCCAAAATCTAAGATTGCAAAACGCCAACCCTTACCGTTTTTGGAGTGCAAAATGCAATTCACCCGAAGAAAGAAGTAAAAGAGAAATCTTAATTCTATTTCCTTATTCAAGCTTTAAACCCGCCGTCACCACGAATTTTTCATATTTGGCTCTTAAGCCACCAAACTATCCATACACTCAACCATCGTCGAAGAATGCGACCGACACACTCCCCTCACAGGCGGAGTCCACCGCGCACAAGCCTTACATCTCCTCTGGCGAATAGCGCCACCAACCTTTGAGAAAGACGATTTTCAAAACCGTCGAATTATTCGAGATGCTTGTACAAGTTCTCTCCTTCACTGGTTTGTTTAAAATTAAAATATTATTAAAATTTTAATTAAAATAATGAAAATATTTGTAGTAGAAAATAAGAAATACGAGAATATTTACAAAATATTTAAAATCAATTTTATTGAATAAAAAGTTAAAAAAATGGAAACAAATAAATTTTTAGTTCTTTTTTTATATATTCTCTCTCTCTCTCTCTCTCTCTCTCTCTCTCTCTCTCTCTCTCTCTCTCTCTCTCTCTCTCTCTCTCTCTCTCTCTCTCTATATATATATATATATATATATATATATATATATATATATATATATATATATATATATATATATATATATATATATATATTACAAGATATTTTTATTATTTTTTATGCATTTTCTGTTTTTAATAATTGTAAAACGAAGAAGTACATAATAATTTTAAAATTATAAATAACAACATTTTTTTAAATACATTACAATTTACCCCTAAGTAATTAATATGCTTACGATTACGTTATATATATGAATAGCAATCACACATGTTCAAGGGCAAAAATTGCATTTTCAGAGGAACATTCAATAGAATAAAAAAAAGGGTTAAATACAAAAACACCCCTGTACTATGGAGTTTGTATCATATACCCCCTGTATTACACAAAAATACAAAAACCCCCCTCACATTACATTTTTTCCAAAATATGACGAAAATACCCCCCGTTAAGCCATTTTCCACTATATTTATTAACATTTTCGGTCAATTTTAATTAGAAAATTTTGATATTTTTATTTTTTTCTCCAAAACATTTAATTACTAAGAGTTTATTTTTAATTTTATGAATAAAACCTTTTATTTTTGTCATTTTGAATTTCTTCCTTTTTTGTTAAATCTTACGGTAGTTTAAATTCTCAACAATCATAGGATTGTAAAGATGTTTGTAATCTTAGGATGTTTGAACTTCAAGAAGACATTTAAGAAAAAAAATGAAGAAACTCAAAATGACATAAATAAAAGTTTTTATTCAGAAAATTAAAAAAATATAAGCAATTGGATGTTTTGGAGAAAAAAAATATAAATACCAAAATTTTCCACGTAAAATTGACTGAAAATGGTAAAATATATAGTGGAAAATGGCTCAAACAAACCATTATATATATATATATATATATATATATATATATATATATATATATATATATATATGTGTGTGTGTGTGTGTGTGTGTGTGTGTGTATGCTTGAGTAGGGGTATTTTGGTCATATATTGGAAAAAATGTAATGTGAGGGGGGTTTTGTATTTATGTGTAGTACAGGGGGTAAATGATACAAAGTTCATAGTACAGGGGTGTTTTTGTATTTAACCCTAAAAAAAATTCCGCCAAAAGTAATCTTGTAGGGGTCTACGCAAGACAACAACATACCTTAGGGGGGTTTTCGTAATTTCACAAATAGGAGGGCGATTTTCATAATTAGAGCTTTGATGATGCTAAAAATAGATCACCTTAGATAGTTGAGATTGAAGGAGCTGGGAAAGCAAAGTGGGTCACTGCTCACGTGCTAGATGGCCCTGAGATACCTGCAAACAAAGAACACGTGAACTAGGCCGGGGGTTGATCCGGCGGAAACCCCTCCGACGCTCAAGTCAGACGTGCGGATGGTAGAAATAGTTGGGAGAATATGACTCCTAGTATTATTTGGATAATAGGGCGTACCTTTTACAAATGAATTACATCGTTATTTATACCTTAGATGAGATCGTTGGGCCCAAACCTTATTTGAAGGTGATTGGGCCTCGGTGATATTGGTTTTCAATATTGGGCTCGTGGCCCAATAGGTAAATAAATTGTAAATCCATTGGGTTGGCCCAATTAGGCATATCATTAAGTCCCCCACTCTCGAGTCGATGTGGGGGCCATATTGAAATGGGTGACATATCGTGTCGAGAGTAAAAATTGTAGTAGTCGCTCGTTGGCGTAAGGCCTGATGGTGTGCGAAAACACGTTGGAGCGTGTGTCGGAGGGGAGTGAAGGCGCGTTGGCGCGTAGCGCGACCAAAATGTCGCGATGTAAATTACTTGAGTCGTCGGCGTTGTTATCTCCTCGTGGGAGTTGTTTATTTATTGACGTTGTCAATGGTTTGACGCGTTGCTTATATGCGTTTACATATAGCCTTGTGCGTGATGTACTTGATGAGTGGGTCAGACTCTCAAGATATTTTTTTTCTTTTATATGGGGATCATGCCCCTTGTTAGACCTCGTGGGTCGTACGTATGTTTGGACCGTGGCCCCGTTTTAATGAAGGACCCGTCAAAAACAAGTAGAGAAATTTGAGTAATCAAGCTGGCCAGGCTATATAGATTCTCATAATATCTCTAAGTGTTTCTAAGGTTGCCGAGCGAGTTGGTTCCTCGTGGGAGTTGCCTTGCAACGGATTTGTATTGCCGAGCGAGTTGGCTCCTCGTGGGAGTTGTCTCGCTGCGGGATGTAGTACCGAGGGAGTTGGCTCCTCGTGGGAGTTTCCTCGCAACGGGTTGTAGGACCGAGCGAGTTGGCTCCTCGTGGGAGTTGTCCCGCTGTGGGTAGTAGTTCCGAGCGAGTTGGCTCCTCGTGGGAGTTGTCTCGCAAGCCCCCCACTCTCGAGACGATGTGAGAGCCAAGTCGAAAAGGGTACCGGATCGTATCGAGAGTAGATCGGTGCTGTAGTGTTCCGTTTACTGTTGGCGTGACGTGGATAAAGAATAATTTTTATTTATTGGAGAGCACGAGCGCTTTGGTGAGGCGCGTTAGAGAGCGTGCGCGATTTGGTGGAGTGTATTGAAATTCGCGCGCGATTTGGTGAGGCGCGTAAAATCCGGGCGCGACTTGGAGGAGCGCGTTGAAATTCGCGCGCGTAAAAATCCGGGCACGATTTTGAAGAGCGCGTTGAAATTTGTGCGCGATTTGGTGAAACGCGTAAAAATTCAGGCGCAATTTAGTAGAGCGCGCGATTTGGTGAAACGCGTTGAAATTTTCGCGCGATTTTGAGAAGCGCGTCAAAATCTACGCGCAATTTGATGAAAAATATTGAGAGTTGCGCGCGCTCCGAGGATGGGACGAGGCGCGCAATCGTGCGCGCTTGGGATCGCGCGCGGTGCCGGCTTGGGAAGCCACGCTCCTTTAATGTAAGGAGAGAGAAAATGGGTGTCATTAATGCAAGAGAGAGAGAGTGATGTTGATAGATGTGATTAATGAGGAGAGAGGTGATGGGAGGTGGTAATTAATGAGGAGAGAGAAAGAGAGTGAAAAAGGGGTAGGTGGGATGTGGTCATGTGGGGGTGGTGAGAGGAGAGAGAGAGAGAGAGAGAGAGAGAGAGAGAGAGAGAGAGAGGAGGCGGGTGGGCGGGTGGTGGGGGGTACCCCGCGCGATGCGCGGGTGTGTGGGGTGGGGGGGGGTGGGTAGGGCGAGGCTGATTCGCGCGTCGGGACGCGTTATTGGCCATTTTTCGCCCGTTTTCGCGGAGCGTCAACTTGTTTCTTCTCCGGATCATAATTTGACATCGAATAATGGAATTACCAATATTATTGATGATGTTGGTACTAGTAGGAGACGTCTTAGATCCCAATTTGTAGATTTTAGGAGTGATAGTGAAGAATCACAGGGATCCGAGAATGATGTAAATCCGGGTGGAGATGTGGGATGTGAACCCGCTAGGGGTTGAAAAGTAAGGGTGATGTTCAACCATTGGGATGAGATGCCCAACCATATGGTAGGATAACCCCCAACTTAGGATGAGGCGATCACGTACCCTTGGGATGAGATGCCCAACCTTGGGGTGGGATAACCCCCAACTTAGGATGAGGCGATCACGTACCCTTGGGATGAGATGTCCAACCTTGGGGTGGGATAACTCCTAAATTAGGATGAGGCGATCACGTACCCTTGGGATGAGATGCCCATACTTGGAGTGGGATAACCCCCAACTTAGGATGAGGCGATCACGTACCCTTGGGATGAGATGCCCAACCTCGGGGTGGGATAACCCCAACTTTACAATGGGGCGATCACAAAACGTTGGCGAACAAAATGTTTTGGGGCATTATAAAACTCAATGGAGTCGATAACCCTTGGCGAAAGTAAGGGTGATGTTCAACCATTGGGATGAGATGCCCAACCATATGGTAGGATAACCCCCAACTTAGGATGAGACGATCACGTACCCTTGGGATGAGATGCCCAACCTTGGGGTGGGATAACCCCCAACTTAGGATGAGGCGATCACGTACCCTTGGGATGAGATGTCCAACCTTGGGGTGGGATAACTCCCAAATTAGGATGAGGCGATCACGTACCCTTGGGATGAGATGCCCAACCTTGGAGTGGGATAACCCCCAACTTAGGATGAGGCGATCACGTACCCTTGGAATGAGATGCCCAACCTCGGGGTGGGATAACCCCAACTTTACGATGGGGCGATCACAAAATCTTGGCGAACAAAATGTTTTGGGGCATTATAAAACTCAAGGGAGTCGATAACCCTTGGCGAACGAAATATTTTGGGGGCACTATAAACCCCCAGGGAATCGATAACCCTTGGCGAGCGAAATGTTTTGGGGGCACTGTAAACCCCCAGGGGGTCGATAACCCTTGGCGAATGAAATATTTTGGGGGCACTATAAACCCCCATGGAGTCGATAACCCTTGGTGAACGAAATGTTTTGGGGGCACTGTAAACCCCCAGGGAGTCGATAACCCTTGGCGAATGAAATATTTTGGGGGCACTGGTAAGCCCCCCAGGGAGTCGATAACCCTTGATAGCGTTGAAGGGCCCCCTCGGTTGTCTGAACCGATCGAGGGGCGGGAAGAAGTGGATCCGAGGATCTAGTGGGGCATCACGATGAGGGTCTCGTGGTGGATCCCGAGCATGGGGAGGAGGAAGTGACAAGCCAGAGCCTCCACGAGGTGGGTGGTTGTTAGCAGTGTCACACTCCCCTGAGCAGAAGTCTCAAGGCCATCTTGCGCGCTACGTGATCTTGTTTGCCTTCCCACAGACGGCGCCAAAATGATGATGCTAAAAATAGATCACCTTAGATAGTTGAGATTGAAGGAGCTGGGAAAGCAAAGTGGGTCACTGCTCACGTGCTAGATGGCCCTGAGATACCTACAAACAAAGAACACGTGAACTAGGCCGGGGGTTGATCCGGCGGAAACCCCTCCGACGCTCAAGTCAGACGTGCGGATGGTAGAAATAGTTGGGAGAATATGACTCCTAGTATTATTTGGATAATAGGGCGTACCTTTTACAAATGAATTACATCGTTATTTATACCTTAGATGAGATCGTTGGGCCCAAACCTTATTTGAAGGTGATTGGGCCTCGGTGATATTGGGTTTCAATATTGGGCTCGAATCCATTGGGTTGACCCAATTAGGCATATCAAGCTTATTTCAGGGGTTTTTTCGTAATTTTCCCTAAAATACTCTTATATTTCATATAACAAATTATATATAACATTTTTTTTTTGTTAAATTCAATCCTATTACATCTTGTATGTCAAATATTTTTCCAAATTATACACATATATACACAATATCCATCATTAACATCGATATATAATTAAATTAAATGCACATTGTAAATGTCTTTACATTTTCATGGATTGTAATGCCTACACATATTCTGTCATATTCTTTTTTTAATTAAATTTTTAACTTCAACTTCACGTTTATAAGATTATTCTTTTTATAAGAATACAACTTTTTTGAATCATAAG
This sequence comes from Erythranthe guttata, assembly GCF_056151865.1. Classification (NCBI taxonomy): domain Eukaryota; kingdom Viridiplantae; phylum Streptophyta; class Magnoliopsida; order Lamiales; family Phrymaceae; genus Erythranthe; species Erythranthe guttata. The sequence continues at coordinate 7,913,810 of NC_142536.1, forward strand.
TGAAATGCTTCAATGAAATTAAATTATGCTTCACTGATATGGTGAGAACTTATCATCTGGCCAAAGTAATTGTAAATGATTAAATATTCTAAATAAAATGTACATTTTTTTCATCTTTTAGTTATTCTTCGAAGTGTTTTCTCAACGAAAGTTTCTTTGAAGTTATTGGAAAGTCCAATAAAAATTTCAACCGAAATAAGAACAAAAAACCTATCATTTCTAAGAAATCCAATATTATGAAGTACAGTAGAACAAAATCACTTCGTAAACCTAAAAAATCATTCAACTTAAATAAGAAGAAAAAAAGAATCAAAATTTCTAGGAAATTCGATATTATGAAACACTGTAAAACAGAATAACTTCTTAAACCTGAAAATTCCGGCATGTAGCTCTTGATGCACATCTTGTAGAGAAGTTGCCGGTTTATTTCAATGCTAATTTTTTCGTTGTGATGGATGCCAATTTTTTTTTAATCTACAACAAAAAATTGAAAAACAAATGAATTGCAAATTTAATTACTAACTATTGAAAAAAGCACTTATAGAACAAATATGAATATTAGTTCACCGAAATGTGAAAGTGGAGAATTGCACTTCTTTCCACTCCACATATGATGTGTTTTATAGTAGGAAACCAGTATTTCAAGAGTATATTTTATCATTTATTCTCCCAACTCTTCAAATTCTTTTGCTCATTCCCCTGTATAAGTGGAAGCGGTTACTCACTACATTGATCATGCACCCATTCATTTGTGGATGCACTACGCGCAGATGTATCAATTTATTATTTTTATGTTACTAAGGTGGTGTTTGCAAATGATTATTTAAAAGCAGAAGTTAGTGATTGTGATTTAAGTTAGTTTTAAGTGCTTATTTCTAAAAGTTGGGGGTGTTTGCAAATATTTCGGAAAATGAACTAAAATTGAAAAAGCAGGGTTAGGGGTGCTTTTAAAAAAATAGCTTAAAACAGATTATTTTAAGAGAAGCAAAAGCAAAAGTTGATTTTGCAAACACCTAAAAACAGATTATGAGCAAAAAAACCGCATAATCACTTTCAAAAAGCATTTGCAAACACCACCTAATTTTTTTTACTAACTTAATTACCTAGGGGCATTTTTGGACATCCAAAAAATGGAAGAAACCCCAATCATATTCATCCTTTTATAGATAGTATATATATATATATAGATAGATAGATAGATAGATAGATAGATAGAGAGATATAGATATAATATAGGGGTGTAAACATATTGGAATTAGCCCTTTCGTAAAAATTCCTATAAATGGATTGCACAAGTCCAAATTTTGTGGGACATAAACGTGAAGTTTTCATTCCCAGAGAACCTTAAATACGAAAAACCAAACAAAAGAAAGAAGGAAAGAAAGAAAAATTAAAACAATTACAAAAAAATCCACGATACGAAGAAACGAGAAGCGACAACAAGATGTGGTCTATAAATCTTCGTAGCCAGGAATATCAATCCACCGCAGCTGAAGTTTAACTTGGCCGGATTCGATATTTCTCAATCCGAGGCACATATCCTGCATTAGATTGTCATCCTTCCAGAAAATGAAACTCTCTTCAGACAGGCAATTCGAGCTTGAAGGCAATATTCTTGTGGTTATAGTACCGTTTGGTAGCTTAGGGCATTTGGATGCATCTTAAACGCTTGTACAAATGGTCTAATATCAAACTCTGCGTCTCCCATCTTCTCATCCGCACTGAACATGTTTTTGTCGTACACTGTCTACAACCATACGTACACATATAGAATCAACATATAGGTATTGCGGTTTCTAATAAGAAAATATATTTCAGTTCCGTATGGTTTTTTACCAAATTATTCGGTTCGGTACGGTTCGGTACCGGTAAAACCGAAATATATTTTCTTATTTTAGAAAAGGTACAATAACAATTTAAACGAAATAATTCTTGAATTTGACATTCAAATTTCAATAGCCTGCCCTAAAAACATAAAGTGATTATGAATAGAGGCTAATTTGAAAATAATGAAAAACATTTTCAATCTATAAGTATTTTAGAATATTTTTATAACCTTAAAGGATTTAAAATAAAAGAAAAAAATAAATATATATTAAATATTTCGGTATTCAGTACGGTACGGTATACCGGACACCAATACCGTATACCGTACCGAATCTCAGAATTCAAAAAAAATAAATTACCAAACACCGAACCGAATTTTCATTAAGAAAAAGGCAGAAGATTCAAATCTTGAGATCAGTAAAACTGCATTAGTTAGTATTCAAACTCAAAACAATTGAAAAACAAAAAAATCTGATTTTAGAAAGCTCAAATTTGTTCTTGATATAACAAATTCGTTAGTGTCATATCTTTCCATTGGCCACCATTAATTCTGAGGTGGATCTGGTGAAGCATTTTGGTTACCAGTTTTGAAGGGACTATAAAATTATGTTTTTGAGCTTCTCTCCTACTTAAATAGAGAAATTATCCGTCTTCGACAAAGTTGTTACTTCATGAGCTACTTATTTGGCCTCCCCTGAAACGTGTTGTATCCAAAAATGCTCAAACCACTCACTCACCCGCTCGATATCCTCTATGATATTCATGTATGGAGCTTCGGAACTTGAAGATTCACTAACTGCGGCAATATAACCTCCTACGAGTCACCTTCTACTACATTCTTCTCCAATTATTTGGACTAGCCATTTCGATTTTATTAATCAAATTGATGTTACATTTATTTCTTCTTCTTCTATACCTCCTATGAATTAAAAAAAAATTACTATACATGTCCGAAATTACAATAAAACAAAATTTCCATTTAAATTTATGATTTCGTTAAACGTATCAATTATTTTACATTGCAATTTCACTATTTTACTCAATGTTTAATTTGATCCAATCACACCCGTAAATTAGTGGTAGTAGAAATGTGGCACCCCTTTCTCGATTACTCTTATTATATGTAATTTTAGCGGAAGACTTTTAAAAATGATTATTGTGGATATAAATTTACGTAAAGATTTTTCTTTTTAAATCAGAGGGAGAGAGGTCACACTATACTAAACCCTAATCAAACAATTAACACAAATACATGCTACATGCAAGACTAAAAAAATAACTACGCATGATGGACTTAATGCAAGTTCGGACAGATTCAGTGCAGAAACTTTAAAAATTAATTACTCTTAAACTACGCATTGAAATAACCCCAAAATAATATCATACTATCTAATATGGGTCCATATCACTCCGTTAAAACAGTTTTGAAAGATTCTTGGCCATTTAGGAGAAATAAATAAAATGGCACAGTCACTCAGTTTAAAATCCAGAACAGGGGAGGGAGTTATGAAAATTCGTAATAAATTCCTCACTGACCCAAAAACTACCAAATTTTAACCCAAGGCAGAAAGATAAGTTCAAAACACTTTCCAAGTGGAAACAATGCATTTAAGTGAGTAAAACTCCAGTTATACCAGAAAACACCCGGATGACCCTGTTTCAGTGCAGTAGTGAGAAATAAATCATAACTAATTGAATACTTACCCAAATCATACAAACGACCTATCAATATGATGAGAACAGAGAGATGCAGAGACTACTAAACTTTCATGATTTTCTAAGCAGAGAACCTATATGAAAATAATTTCCAAACATCGAGGCAAGACACGAAGAGGTTACTAGCCGAAAAGCGTGCATGCATATATATAGTAAAATTCGCTTTCGCTTACAAAATACTACGGATTACTGATTAAATATCCAAAAGAGGGTAATCCTAATTAATATTATACATATTGTCTTTTAATAGTTTCCACCGATCGGAGGAAGCGAACGGTAGAAAATACCTAAAACCGTATCAATAGTTTTTACAAGCATATTATACAAATAGAACCATATAACTAAATTAAGAGTCAACACAATCCACAACCCCTCCATACGATCTCCTTCCGATTCTCGAGCTCGGTTCCCAACTTCACTCCTCGGGCTCCAAATCGGGTATACCTACAAACATACAACACCTATATGAGCCTTTGAGGACTCAATGAGAATCTTGAAGTATTATCGAATACACATAACACATAGAGCATACATATATCTATATATATATACATACATATATCTTATACATGGACATGCAACATAAATTAAAGCAATCATATACTTCCCTTTTTCGTCGGCGTTCTTCATCACATAATTGTCACACGCATAGAGTGAGATAAATTCCCACTTTTATAACCCTATGATCCCAAGACCATAGAGTGAGAATATCCCACCTTTATAACCCTATGCCATGACACGTATTGAAGATTATAGAATGAGAATTTCCCACCTTTATAACCTTACGATCCCAAGACCATAGAGTGAGATTTTCTCATTCATATCCTCAACACCATAATGCAACATGCATGACATGAAAAATCATCGGGAATCCCTCGGAAGAGTCAATCTAAGTTACCGGTAAATAACCTCATATATTTCGAATCTGTCTATCTACGTGGGATCAAACCACCCCTAGGCCCTACGGTACCGACTCGCCGTACCCGGGAAATTTACCGTAACCTCGAAAGACTTTCCATCATAGTTTTATCTTTTAAAATTTCATACACTAATGCACCCACACATGCACCCTTCTACTTACCCTTCTCTCATCCTCACACCCAATGATTCACATAAGCAAGCAAGAGCACATAAGAAATTACAAATAAAGTTTCAAAAAATCATTTAGCCACAAAAACATAAAGTAACCAAAATCTAAACATGCAAAGACAATCTAACATCAAAAGCTCATTAAATCTAGCATTTTTACAAGAATAAAAATTCGAGACTTCCATCTTTGCATTTATTCAAGTAAATACACTAGATCTTTACATACAAGGGTATTTTAAATCAAGTTAGCACAAATTCTTAGTTCTTTCATCATTTTCATAGAAAACACTAGATCTTAAAATGCAAGACTTTAGATCAACCATCAATCACTAGATCTTAATATGTAAGACCTTAGATCAACAATCAATCACCAATCTTAACATGCAAGGCCTTAAAATAACAACCAACACAAGATCAACACATGCAAGATATCAAATAAGCCAAATAAGCAATTTTAAGCACTTTACCTCAAAAATTCGAAAGTTTCCTAGTTAAGCCAAAAATTCATTTTCTTTTCACAAATCAACAATCAAACACTAGATTAACACATGCAAAACACTAATTAAGCCAAATAAGCTATTTAAGCATTTTCCCCCAAAAATCCGAAAGTTTCATGGCTAGGCGAAAAATTCATTTTCTTTTCACAAATCAACAATCAAACACTAGATTAACACATGCAAGGCACTAATTAAGCCAAATAAGCCATTTATGCATTTTTTCCCCCAAAAATCCGAAAGTTTCATGGCTAGGCCAAAAATTCATTTTCTTTTCACAAATCAACAATCAAACACTAGATTAACACATGCAAGGCACTAATTAAGCCAAATAAGCAATTTATGCATTTTTCCCCAAATTTTCGAAAAATCATAGAACTTCAAGAACAAAGTTATATTTTCAAAATACTAACATTCAATCATCATCTAAACCATATAATCACATAATATGCAAGGATAAGCAATAAAAACACATAAAAACTGAAAATACTAGTGGTGTTGCATGTTTGAGCAAGAAATCAAGAATTCTCACCTCTCTCTTTAGGGGAAGGATTTGTTAGCTCTTTTCTCTCTAATACAAGAAAAGATTAAGAGTTAGATTATGTATTAAGAAAAGAAGAAGAAGAACAAGAAGAACTTGGATGAAGAAGAGCTTGGCTCTTTTCGAAAAAAGAAAAAAAAGAAAAGAGGAAGAGGAAGCTTACTTAGCCTTGGCCGAAAATTCTTCTTCTATTGAAATAGAAGGAGACTTTGAACTTAAGGATAGTAAGATTGGAGGTGGAGAGTGTATTTTGATCTTGAGCATGTGAGGTATTTATAAAGTTTTTGGAGAGGTCAAAGCCAATGGAGAAGAAAGGAAAATACATCTTTTGTGGGGGGTGATTTTGCAATTTCCGAAAATAGAAGTGGTGGTGGTTCTTGGGTGGTTCAAGCTTGAGAAGGTGGTGGATATGGTGGTGGTGTTATGGCTGCCGAAAAAATGAAGGGGAGAGGAAGAAGAAAGAAAGACCTTTGGTCTTAAAGTGGTGTGTGGGAGTGGAAAAGCAAGCCTAGTCTAGAGGGTAGGGAGGCTAGCTTTTAGGTATTTTTTCTATGCTCAAAGTACAACCACACTAATGCATGTCTACTAATATGAAATTTTTAAATCATGTGTGTGTGTGTGTGTGGTGTCCGAAAATTAAAGAAAATGAGGGGAGGATTTTCTAATTTTTCTACATTAATTAAAAATCCTAAAATGCATGAGAAAATTTATTTTCTAAAATTTTGTGCATGCAAAAATATGATGAAATGCTCATTTAAATTCATATGCAAGAATAAAATCCTAGTTTATGAAAAATAATTTATTTCGACGTACTATCTCAAAATATTTCCTAAGCACATAATTCACATAATCACATAATTCATATATTTCACATAATTACCTAATTCACGTAAATACTAACCATGCAAGAATTATTATAAATTCTAATTCACAAATATGCACATAAGGGTGGTAAAAATTATTTTACCGAAAATGCGGGGTGTTACAATGAACTTCAACCACTCGAGTGAAATTTGATTTCACCAGATTCTATTTAATCAATCCACCCGAGTTGAAGTTCGACTTGGCCACATTCGGCATTTTCCAATCTCAGGCACATGTCCTGTATTACTCTCCCATTTTCCCAGACAATGGAACTTTCTTTAGACAGGCAATTGGAGCTTGAAGGCAGTAGTCTTGTGATAACTGTACCGTTTGGAAGGCCATTTTGATGCACCGTAACGGCTTGTACTAATGGTTTAATATCAATCACTGCATTACCCATCTTGTTATCCATGTTGCTCAACTTGTTGTGTTCTCGCACTGTCTACAACCATTATACACAAACTATGAATCAGCATATACACATAACATATTTGAAACTACAGATTTTGGATCTACAAAGAAAAATGGTGAGAAATAAATATTACAAAACTAGTTGCCAAATTTATTTTTATCTTAAATTAGAGAATCTCACCAGAGAAACTGGACGGCTAGGATCTGAAACGTAAATTGTGAGTACCTCATCCCATATAGGATGAACATCATTTGTCACAATACGAGTCTCCACACTCTGCATCATAAATATTTATACTAAATTGCAAATTTGTTTTTGAAAATTCGAAAGACAAAATATTTAATGCAAATTTGTTATCCTTTTTGTCTAAAAGAATATTATGAAGAGGGTGAAAATAACATTAATGAACAAAAAAAACCATCAAAAAGTAGGAACACGAAACCTGATTGCCCATCGTGATAACAACATAAGGATCTCCACCACCAACAGCAAGATTAATACCTCTCTTCACCCAAATTTTGAGCACTCCAAATGTAAACTTTTGAACATAAAGAGCATCGTAACCTAGGTTCTCTCGTCGCTCTGATATTTCATTTGCAGATGCCCGAAGGTCATTGCTGCTATTGTGATATAAGTTAATTGCTCGAAGTGGTAATATTTCGTCAAAATCCAAAGGGATCTCCTTGAGGTTTAAGTATCCAAGATTTAGTTTCACTAGACATGGGAAATGTGTATTGTCTGCTTCCCATATCTCCAATTCACACATGTTAATCCATAGGAACTTCAGTCGAATGAACTCCCCTTCTTTTGGAATCCACTTTTTCCCTATAGCAGCATTTTTGTGCAACTCGAGAACTTGAAGGTTGGGCAAAGAACCAACAACTGACATATCTTCCCAAGGAATCTTGCATTCACTTAAGATCAACTCCTTAAGTGAACTTGGGAAGACGATTTCTCCACAGCAACTAGTACCAGTAATTAATTCCAGATTAAGTTGTTCGAGTTTATGGAGAAGTCCAAGATTCCTTAAACAATTAGATCCAATTGTCCCACAAACAATTTCCAACTTCTTCACATTAGGGATTCTATTAATTACCGCTTCAGTGCATTCAAAATCTACTACTCTTGAAAGTGTTTGTAAATTTTCAAGAAGTATGATTTTCTGGACATTATCTGGAGGCGGAGGATCGGGCAAGATAATAGAGTTGGCCACAACATGTCGAAGTTGGGGCATCTGCCATATCTCACCTGGCATAATCAACTTTCCATCAACAATAATGTTTGTAGGCTCCAAAGTCGGGATATTGAAGACGGCAACATCATCGAACCCATGCAAGAAACATACCTTGAGTTAATTAGCTGTAGAATCTCATCTTTGGGATATATATCAACTACATCCAATACTCGTAGTAATGGAAACCGACGAGCCGTGTAATCAGTTGAAGCCCCTTTAGAGAAGCATAACAAAGACCGTGTAGGTATCTGTGATGTATATGGCTTATGTTTCGTCCCTTTCCATTTTCCATCATTAATGCTGAGACGTGGTGTGAACTTCATGAAAGTTAAAATATCGGGGTTATAAAGCTTTCTAGCGAACGAGAGAATAAAATTGTCTTTTTGAGCTTCTCTCTTGCATAGGTTACTTAAAACATCATGAATGTTGCAGCCGGTCACTTCTCCCGTAACTGACCTCCAATTGACGGAAATGAGATTTCGATCAATAAGATCCTTCAAGTACTCCTTTCCAATTTCTTCTAAGCTTTTATGCCCATACTGCCTAATAAATCCTTCAGCAACCCACAACCTGACCAGCCTTTCCGCTTTGATGATATGATCTTCAGGAAACACGGCAAAGTAAAGGAAACAAGGCTTTAGATGTATAGGCAAGTTATTATAGCTCAACAATAGTATCTTCATGCAGAACTCATCATCTTCATTGTTTACCACTGAAGTTACATCTTTTTCAATTGACACCCAATGTTGTTTTGTCTTGGACTTTGCAAGAACCCCAGCAATCACAACAAGAGCTAATGGAAGTCCTCTGCATTTTGTCGCAATACTTTTTCCAGTTCCCTCCAATTCATCGGGGCAACGTTCTTCTGCAAATATCTTTTCACGGAGTAAATCCCAACTCTGTGATTTTTCTAGAAGATTCAGTTGATAAGGGCTACAAGATCCAATATCAACAGCCAACTTCATCAGCCTAGTAGTTACAAAGATTCGACTTCCGTTACTATTATCAGGAAGGAACCTTTTCACCATATCCCACGCCTTGATATCCCACATGTCATCCATCACTATCAAATACTTCCTCCCAAACAAAGTTTTGTGCAGTCTATCTCCTATTTCATAATCATCATCTTCATCATCATCATCATCATCATCGATCTCATATGCATTTCGATATGTATTACTGATCTGATGCAAAAGGCCTAGGAGAATCTTCTTGTCAGTATATTCCTGGGATACCGTAAACCAAGCACGTAGCTGAAAGTGCTCCACAATAAAGGGATTGTTAAAAACATTAGTGGCAAGGGTAGTCTTACCTATGCCTCCCATTCCAACAATAGAGATGATCCGAAGATTAGATTCGTTGGTGGAGAGAGCGCCCATAATTTCATCCATGTGGTTGTCGAATCCCACCATGCTGTTTTTGCCACAGGCCGGAAGAAGAGGCCTTGATGAAGAAGAAGAACTAGCTTTTGTTGTCAAGTAGTAGTTATTAGGTCGTTGCATATCTTTCTTGAATTTCACCAACTCTTTCTCAATGAAAAGGAACTCTTGTATTGAAATTTCTACACCTTCAAACAAGAGATTGGAGCTTTCTTCTCTATCGGCTGAAGATCTTCCAAGAATTTGGTTCATCACATTGAACTCAACGATATATTCTGCTGCATATGCTGCATCACCGATCATCGTCTCCAAGTCTTCCATCTCTTTATTGCCTCCACTACTTGTATAATTTTCGAAAAAATCTACCAAAAAGTACTCGGCCTTATCTCGTAGAGATTGAATCTGATCTGTATCAAAAATGATATCAAGGGTAGGAGGTGGGTGGAGGAGGATCTGATCAAGAGTATGAGTGAGAGAAACTAAAGCTGCATAAGCTGCAGCCATCTATTGAAGTAGCAGTGCTAAGAAAAAAACTTGTTGATTTCTTAGACACTAACAAGAAGAGCAAAGTCATAATTAAGTTGTCTAATTAGCGACTCTGTCAACATTTGACATTTGATAACAATAAGGTCAATAAGGTCGTCATCATAAACACCCTACCAATATTCCCTTTGAGATTTTTTAAAATACTAGGAAAGTGGACGTGCGTTGCACGTCTTGAGTTAATATATTTATGAGTTTTTTTTATTGTTTATATTGTTTTTGATAAGTTTTTTTAAGGGCATGTTTGGCTAAACTTTGTTTTAAATAACATATAAGCTCTTACGTTTGATAAGATGTTTTAAGAGCTGATAAGTTGTTACGTCTTATTTTTGCAATTAATGATTAAAGTGTTTGGGTGATGAGCTTATAAGCTATTTTTACTCATTATAAGATCTTAAATAAACAGGTGGGTTAGCGGTACTTTTAAAAGAAAAAAAAATCTTCTAAGTCTAGCCAAACACCCTCTAAATCTAAGATTGCAATATGATTAGACTCATACATTCTACTTATATTTTCATTCATAAGTCTAATAATTTTTATTTTATTTTATTTTATTATATCTTTATAATTTGGGTATCTTTTTCTATCTTTTCCCAAAATTTGATGTGCTCTTAGTTATCAGTAAAATATGTTATTTACTTTGCTTCTTCTTATACTTATTAGTTTTCTTTCTTTTTCTTTTTAGCTTTTTTTCTTTCTTGCAACCACCTTTTTTTTTCTTTTGGAACCCTTTCACATTTTCGTGCATAGATTATTAATGTATATTTCCCTTACTGGCCTTCATATAATATTTGTTTTTTGATAGTCTAAGAAAAAAAAAGGTTCACTGAATGTTATAAGTTTATGTATTTCTCTGAATATTTGATTGGTGTTCACTATTTGAATATAAATCAGGGCAAAAATTTTGCACTCTAGTACTGTGTCAACGGTATCATTTACTCCAAGATGTATAGAAAACATCAAATACCTCCTTATTTTTAAGGGTCAATGATTAAATCTTTAACGGTATTAAATCTGAGCATGCAGTGACTTCTTTACCCTGCTTTATGTCTTATATAATTGCTAACCTTTTTAGGCGTATTTTTTGTGGATTGTTGATGGTTTTTAGCGTAAGTCAAATTGTAGAATTTTGTCAATTTTATTGTTTGATTTTAGAGATTTTTAGTTTTCTTTCTCGAGGGATTTTCATATTATAATATGAAAAGCTTTGTGTTTAATTTGTAATTCTTTCACATGGTTTTATTCCAATTTTAGGGGTTGTTTTAGATTTCAGGGCTTTTAGTTTTCTTTTTTGTGGGTTTTACATTCATAATCTGCAAAGCTTCAGTCTTATTTATTCGACTTATCAAAAAAAATTATAAGAAAAATGGCTGAAAATAGTAAAAAAAGAAAATGACTGAATAAAGTGAAAGAAATGCTAAAAAGGAATAAATCAGATGAACATTTGTCAAAATTAAGCAGATATATAGAATTTTTTTGGGGTACTTTCGTTAAAAAAAAAAAAAAAAAAAGAGCCAACATTTCTTTGTAATAGTCTTTCAAAGGGTTTGACTAACGGAAATTAGGAAACAGGCTAATGGCAGAGGGGTGTTTGATGTTTTCCATACATAAGGGGATAGGGTAAATGATACATTTCGCATAGTACAGAGGGCAAAATGAATTTTGCTCTATAAATTATATAGTTATTAGTTAATACCGTTAACATTAAATATTCTTATTTAATAAGTAGTATATAAACATTACATATACTATACACACACGGATTTGTATATACTTTGGTATCAATAAGGCAATTCCATTAAATAAAATTTCAAACATTCTATAATACTTATTGAGTTAATCATGTTGCATTTGTCCTTCTTGTATAGTATGGAAGATATACCACTACCTAGAATTAGATCAATTACCAATACTTTATATTGTAAACATCAATTAATAACATATACAACAATAACTTATATAAAATAATATATAACATATATTTAACATGAAAAATTTGGTACTCATTTCGTAACGAAATTACTTACATTTTGAAAAGAAACAAAGCCAAATAGCAAATTACCCCACAGCAGCAGCAACTTCCCCTCAATATTATTTAAATAGTTTCCGATATTGTTGCAGTGCACACTTCATCCTCTGTTTCTCTTTTTCTTGTTTCTCATTTGCTGCATACAAGAAATGTGCATTCCATTTATATGAACTCATATATGTAATGTTGGAACACATGATAACTTTAATATATGGAAGATAAACCAAAAAATTACAAGAGGTCTACAAATTTGAGGGTCCGTACAAAAAAGTAAATTTGACCATGCTTCACGATCCAACTCTTAAAAAATCGAGAAACACAAGAGGGTATAACTTGAAAAAACTGAGAAATAGACCAAATTAATTGAATTTTAATGGTGCTCAAACCACTAACTAAGACCCTTGAGTTTCTTTCGTTTAATCATTTATTTTAGATTGTTACAGATTAGAAGTTTTAGAGCCGATTAACAGGGTATATCAATAGACAATTTAATTCCGAAAAATGCATTGGGATCGTGTGAATTTGAATTATAAATACATGCATGGTAATTTTAATCTCATTAATACAATGAATCGTATGAAGTTAATTATTACTATTATTATTATTATTATATTTGTTGTATATTAATTGGTAACTAAATTATGTAATTTTCCTTCAAAGTTTATATGTAAAAGAAATTTAGTGAGGGCATTTTTCTACAAATAAAAAATAGAAGAAATCCCAACCACATTCATCCTTTTATAATTAGTATAGATAGATATAGATATAGATATAGAATATGCATTAGTATAGATAGATATAGATATAGATATAGATATAGAATCCAAAAATTTAAATGTTTGGGGTGTAATTGTCAATATGGCAATGGTTCGGTGAGGGTGCCTGAAATTTATCCCATTAATACGTATAGAATTTAAGGGTGTAAATCGGACCGATCGAATGGGGATTAGCCCTTTTAGAATTTTTTATTTTAATTTTTTCGGAAGTCCAAATGGACTGCTGAAGTCAAAATTTTGTAACTGGATTAGCCATTTCACTATATGAAACTGGTAATGACAACACAAATACGAAAAACCGAACAAAAGAAAGAAGGAAATAAAGAAAAATAAAATTATTCGAAGCCAGGAAGAATATCAATCCACCGCAGCTGAAGTTTGACTTGGCCGGATTCGATATTTCTCAATCTGAGGCACATATCCTGCATTAGATTGTCATCTCTTCGGACAGGCAATTAGAGCTTGAAGGCGATATTCTAGTGCTTATTGTACCGTTTGGTAGGGCATTTGGTCTAACATCAAACTCTGCGTCTCCCATCTTCTCATCCACACTGAACATGTTTCTGTCGTACACTGTCTACAACCATACGTACACATAGAATCAGCATATAGGTATTACGGTTTCTAATACGCTGACTGGATCAAGAAAAAAACGAGAAAGATTGTTAGAATGCTAGGTAAAAATATAATTACTTTACAAAAATTTGTTTTAATTTTATCGCTAATGAAAGAGTCTCTGACCACAGAAATTGGTTGACGAGGATCTAAAACAGCAACTGTCAAATCGTCACGCCATTCGGGATTAACAGTCTTTCTTACAACACGAGTCTTCAGAATCCACAGCGCAATCATTTATATATAATAAATTGCAATTCGTTTTTGTAAAAAAGGAAAGCATAAAAGATCGAAAACCCATACGAAAAAGAACACCAAATGTCTTTAGTAAAAAGACAACCTGTTTGGATATTCTGACAGCAGCATAAGGACTTCTCTTGGGGTGATTGCGAGCAGCAAGATTGATACCTCTTTGCACAGAAATTCTGAGCAGTCCAGGCATTAAAGCTCGAATTTGAAGAGCATCGTATCCTAGGTTCTCTCGTTGCTTTGATACTTCCTTTGCCGATGTCAAAAGGGAATTTTCACAGCGGTGTAAGTCGATCACTTGAAGCGGTAATATTTCAGCAAAATCTGAAGGGAACTCATTCAGTCTCACGATTCCGAGATGTATTTGCTCAAGACATGGGAAATGTGTATTGTCTGATTCCCAAATCTCCAACTCACACTCATGAATCAACAAGTACTTTAGTCGAGCGAATTCCCCTTCATTTCAAAATCAACTTTTTCCCTACGGCGGAATTCGACCACAATTTGAGAAATTCAAGATTTGGTAATGAACCAACAATGGGCATATCTTCTCTTGCATTCACTTAAGGCCAACTTTTTAAGTGAACTTGGAAAGACCAAGCGTACCAACAAATGCGAGACTAAGTGATTCAAGTTTATGGAGAAAGCCGAGATTGCTTAAACAATAAGATCCAATTGCCGGATAAACAATCTCCAACTTCTTCAGATTCGGGATTTGTTTAGTTACCTCTTTAGTACATTTGAAATCTTTGACTATTGAATGTGTTTTTAGATTTTCAAGCATTGTGATTTTTTCGCCACGTGAAGGAGGATCTGCAATATCTCAATAGCGAGAGTCAACTCTCCACCAACAACTAGGGTTTGTAGGCTCCAAAGTCGGGATAATATAAACGGCGACATAAAGATCAAACCCGTGCAAGAGACATATCTATCAACCACATCCAATACCCGTATTAACGGAGACCGAGGAGCAGTATAAGTAGACAAATTCGCAGAATAAAAGGTTAAGAAAGACCGAATAGATGTCGTTAGTGTCATATCTTTACATTGGCCACCATTAATTCTGAGGAGGATCTGGTTACTAGTTTGGAAGGGATTATAAAATTATGTTTCTGAGCTTCTCTCCTACATAGATCACTTAAATAGAGAAATTATCGGTCTTCCGACAAAGTTGTTTTACTTCATGAGCTACTTATTTGGCCTCCCCTGAAACGTGTTGTATCAAAAAATTCTCAAACTACTCACTCGCCCGCTCGATATCCTCTATGTTATTCATGTATGGAGCTTCGGAACTTGAAGATTCACTAACTGCGGCAATATAACCTCCAACGAGTCACCTTCTACTACATTCTTCTCCAATTATTTGGACTAGCCATTTCGATTTTATGAATCAAATTGATGTTACATTTATTTCTTCTTCTTCTATACCTCCTATGAATTAAAAAAATTACTATACATGTCCGAAATTACAATAAAACAAAATTTCCATTTAAATTTATGATTTCGTTTAACATATAAATTATTTTACATTGCAATTTCACTATTTTACTCGATGGTTAATTTGATCCAATCACACCCTTAAATTAGTGGAAGTAGGAACTTCAACCATTCGACCGAAGTTCGATTTCACCAGATACTATTTAATCAATCCACCGGAGTTGAAGTTCGACTTGGCCACATTCGGAATTTTCCAATCTCAAGCACATGTCCTGTATTACTCTCCCATTTTCCCAGACAATGGAACTTTCTTTAGACAGGCAATTGGAGCTTGAAGGCAATATTCTTGTGATTATTGTACCGTTTGGAAGGCCATTTTGATGCACCCAACCGGCTTCTAGTAATGGTTTAATATCAATCACTGCATTACCCATCTTGTTATCCATGTTGCTAAACTTGTTATGGTCTCGCACTGTCTACGAAGAAAAATGGTAAGAATCACAAACTATGAATCAGCATATACACATAACATATTTGAAACTACAGATTTTGGATCTACGAAGAAAAATGGTGAGAATAAATATTGCAAAACTAGTTGCGAAATTTATTTTTATCTTAAATTAGAGAATCTCACCAGAGAAACTGGACGGCTAGGATCTAAAACGTAAATTGTGAGTGCCTCATCCCATATAGGATGAACATCATTTGCCACAACACGAGTCTCCACACTCTGCATCATCAAGATTTATACTAAATTGCAAATTTGTTTTTGAAAATTCGAAAGACAACATATTTAATGCGAATGAGTTATCCTTTTTGTCTAAAAGAATATTATGACGAAGGTAAAAATAACATTAATGAACAAAAAAAAACCATCAAAAAGTAGGAACACGAAACCTGATTGGCCATTGTGATAACAACATAAGGATTTCCACCACCAACAGCAAGATTAATACCTCTCTTCACCCAAATATTGAGCACTCCAAATGTAATATTATTAACATAAAGAGCATCGTAATCTAGGTTCTCTCGTCGCTCTGATATTTCATTTGCAGATGCCAAAAGGTCATTGCTGCTATAGTGATGTAAGTTAATCCCTCGAAGTGGTAATATTTCGGCAAAATCTAAAGGGATCTCGATGAGGTTTAAGCATCCAAGATGTAGCTGCTCTAGACATGGGAAATGTGTGTTGTCTGCTTCCCATATCTCCAATTCACACTCGTGAATCCATAGGAACTTCAGTCGAGTGAACTCCCCTTCTTTTGGAATCCACTTTTGCCCTATAGCAGCATTTTTACGCAACTCGAGAACTTGAAGGTTGGGCAAAGAACCAACAACTGACATATCTTCCCAAGGAATCTTGCATTCACTTAACATCAACTCTTTAAGTGAACTTGGGAAGACAATTTCTCCACAGCAACTAGTACCAGTATTTAATTTCAGATAAAGTTGTTCGAGTTTATGGAGAAGTCCAAGATTCCTTAAACAATTAGACCCAATTGTCCCACAAACAATTTCCAACTTCTTCACATTAGGGATTCTATTAATTACCGCTTCACTGCATTCAAAATCTACGACTCCTGAAAGTGTTTGTAAATTTTCAAGAAGTATGATTTTCTGGACATTATCTGGAGGCGGAGGATCGGGCAAGATAATAGAGTTGGCCTCAACATGTCGAAGTTGGGGCATCTGCCATATCTCACCTGGCAGAATCAACGCTCCATCAACAAATAATGTTTGTAGGCTCCAAAGTCGGGATATTGAAGACGGCAACATCATCAGACCCATGCAAGAAACATACCTTGAGTAAATTAGCTGTAGAATCTCATCTTTGGGATATATATCAACTACATCCAATACTCGTAGTAATGGAAACCGACGAGTCGTGTAATCAGTTGAAGCCCCTTTAGAGAAGCATAACAAAGACCGTGTAGGTATCTGTGATGTATATGGCTTATGTTTCGTCCCTTTCCATTTTCCACCATTAATGCTGAGACGTGGTGTGATCTTCATGAAAGTTAATATATCGGGGTTATAAAGCTTTCTAGCGAACGAGAAAATAAAATTGTCTTTCTGAGCTTCTCTTCTGCATAGGTTACTTAAAACATCATGAATGTGGCAGTCGGTCACTTCTCCCGTAACTGACCGCCAATCGACCAAAATGAGATTTCGATCAATAAGATCCTCCAAGTACTCCTCTCCAATTTCTTCTAAGCTTTTATGCCCACACTGCCTAATAAATCCTTCAGCAACCCACAACCTGACCAGCCTTTCCACTTTGATGATATGATCTTCAGGAAACACGGCAAAGTAAAGGAAACAAGGCTTTAGATGTATAGGCAAGTTATTATAGCTCAACAATAGTATCTTCATGCATGACTCATCATCTTGATTGTTTACTGCTGAAGTTACATCTTTTTCAATTGACACCCAATGTTCTTTTGTCTTGGACTTTGCAAGAACCCCAGCAATCACAACAAGGGCTAATGGAAGTCCGTTGCATTTTTTTGCAATACTTTTTCCAGTTCCCTCCAATTCATCGGGGCAACGTTCTTCTGCAAATATCTTTTCACGGAGTAAATCCCAACTCTGTGATTTTTCTAAAAGATTCAGTTGATAAGGGCCACGAGATCCAATATCTACAGCCAACTTCATCAGCCTAGTAGTTACCAAGATTCGACTTCCATTATTATTATCAGGAAGGAACCTTTTTACCATATCACATGCTTTGATATCCCACATGTCATCCATTACTATCAAATACTTCCTCCCAAATAGAGTTTTGTGCAGTATGTCTCCTATTGCATAATCATCATCATCATCATCGATCTCATGTGCATTTCTATATGTATTGTTGATCTGATGCAAAAGGCCTAGGAGAATCTTCTTGTCAGTATATTCCTGGGATACCGTAAACCAAGCACGTAGCTGAAAGTGCTCCACAATATAGGGATTGTTAGAAACATTAATGGCAAGGGTAGTCTTACCTATGCCTCCCATTCCAACAATAGAGATGATCCGAAGATTAGATTCGTTGGTGGAGAGAGCGCCCATAATTTCATCCATGTGGTCGTTGAATCCCACCATCTTGTTTTTGCCACCGGCCGGAAGAAGAGGCCTTGATGAAGAAGAAGAAGAACTAGCTTTTGTTGTTGTTAAGTAGTAGTTATTAGGTCGTTGCATATCTTTCTTGAATTTCACCAACTCTTTCTCAATGAAAAGGAACTCTTGTATTGAAATTTCTACACCTTCAAACAAGAGATTGGAGCTTTCTTCTCTATCTGATCTAGATCGTGCTGCAAGAATTTGGTTCATCACATTGAATTCGATAATATATTCTGCTGCATATGCTGCATCGCCGATCATCATCTCCAAATGTTCAATCTCTTGGTCGCCTCTAGTGCTTGTATAATTTTCGAGAAAATCTAACAACAAGTCTGCCTTTTTTTGTAGAATTTCAATCTGTTTTCTATCAACAATGATATGAAGGGTGGGAGGTGTATCGAGGATCTGATCAATAGTATGAGTGAGAGAAACTAAAGCTGCATAAGCTGCAGCCATCTTGTTTTTACAAACAATTTCAGAGATTGATTAGCAAACTATTGAAGTAGCAGTGCTAAGAAAAAAACTTGTTGATTTCTTAGACACTAACAAGAAGAGCAAAGTCATAATTAAGTTGTCTAATTAGCGACTCTGTCAACATTTGACATTTGATAACAATAAGGTCTTCATCATAAACACCCTACCAATATTCCCTTTGAGATATTTTAAAATACTAGGAAAGTGGACGTGCGTTGCACGTCTTGAGTTCATTTATTTGCTCTTTAATAGCTTATTTTTTGAATTCTTAAGATCTTTTTTTTTTTTAAATTAACAAACACTTTGGAAGAGCTTATCAGCTCTTAAACATATATAACTTCTTTTTAACAGCTTAAAAGCTTAGTCAAACACCTTCTAAACGTTGATGATGTTACGCCTTATTTCTTAAATTAATTTTTAAAGTGTTTGGATAATGATATTATCTTCTTATAACTATTTTTACTCAATGTAATATCTTAAATAAAAAGGTGAGGTAGAGCTAAAAAAAAATTAAAATCTTATTTGTTCTTTAGCCGCTTATTTTTTGAATTTTTTTAGATTTTTTTTTAAATTACCAAATACTTTAGAAAAGTTTATACTCTTAAACGTCTTACAAGTTATTTTTAATAACTTATAAGACTAGCCAAACACCCTCTTAATTTAAGATTGCAATATGTTTAGACTCATACATTCTACTTATATTTTCATTCATAAGTCTAATAATTTTTATTTTATTTTATTTTGTTTTATTATATCTTTATAATTTGGGTATCTTTTTCTATCTTTTCCCAAAATTTGATGTGCTCATAGTTATCAATAAAAAATGTTATTTACTTTGCTTCTTCTTATACTTATTATTTTCTTTCCTTTTCTTTTTAGTTTTTTTTTTCCCTTGCAACCACCTTTTTTTTTCTTTTGGAACCCTATCACATTTTCGTGCATAGATTTTTAATGTATATTTCCCTTACTGGCCTTCATATAATATTTGTTTTTTGATAGTCTAAGAAAAAAAAAGTTCACTGAATGTTATAAGTTTATGTATTTCTCCGATTATTTGATTGGTGTTCACTATATGAATATAAACTGAAATGATAAATGTCGTTTTAATTTTACTAATGTCGTTCTGACTTCGAAAGTGATTTTGACTATTTTCTATTTTGAATTTGGCAAAGTTCGAAAGACGGAAACCGTAGTCCTTTGAGATAACTTTCCAATACAACATGAATCACCTGGATTGGATGTCGGGTGACAAAGTTATGCATGCATGAGTTACGTTTTAAATTTTACATAATTTAAAACATCAAAGTTGTGGGCAGTGTTCATTAATTCATGCATAACTTTCTCAACCGACATCCAATCTTGGCGATTAAAATTAGATTAGAATGCTAACTCAAAGAATTACAAATTCCATGTTCTGAATTTTGCCAAATTCAAACTCGAAAATGGTCAAAATCACGTTTGAAGTCAAAACGACATTATGAAAACTGAAACGACATTTATCACCTCCCGAATATAAATCTAGGTAAAATTCATTTTGCACTCCTGTACTATGTCAACGGTATCATTTACCCCAAGATGTATAGAAAACATCAAATACCTCCCTATTTTTAACGGTCAATGGTCAAATCTTTAACGGTATTAAATCTGAGTATATGCAATGACTTCTTTACCCTGCTTTATGTCTTATATAATTGCTAACTTTTTTAGGCGTACTTTTTGTGGATTGTTGACGATTTTTAGCGTAAGTTCAAATTGTAGATTTTTGTCAATTTTAGTGTTTGATTTTAGAGATTTTCAGTTTTCTTTCTCGAAGAAGTTTCCTATAATAATATGAAAAGCTTTGAGTTTAATTTGTAATTCTTTCATATGGTTTTATTCTAATTTTAGGGGTTTTTTTAGATTTCAGGACTTTTAGTTTTATCTTTTGTGGGTTTTACATTCATAATCTACAAAGCTTCATTCTTATTTATTCGACTTATCAAAAAAATTTAAAGAAAAATGGCTGAAAATAGTAAAGAAAGAAAATGACTGAATAAAGTGAAAAAAATGCTAAAAAATAATTAATCAGATGAACATTTATCAAAATTAAGAAGATATATAGAAATTTTTTGGGGTATTTTCGTAAAAAAAAAAAAAAAAAAGCCAACATTTCTTTGTAATAGTCGGTCAAAGGGTTTGACTAACGGAAATTAGGAAACATGCTAACGACATGGGGTGTTTGATGTTTTCCATACATAAGGGGATGGGGTAAATGATATATTTCGCATAGTACGGGGGTGCAAAATGAAGTTTGCTCTATAAATTATATAGTTATTAGTTAATACTAGGGGTGAAAGTCGGATGAATCGGATCGGAATTAGCCTTTTCGGAAAAATTCCAAAAAAATTCGGAAGTACAAAATCAATTCCAATTCCAATTCCAAAATTTTCGTAATCTAAAAATTCATTCCAATTCCAAAAGCCCCGGAAATTTCGGAATTTCGGAAAAAAATCGGAAATCACATAAGCTTTAAAATTTCAAAACTTAGCCGAAATTTTCTAAAATGTTCATAATTTTTAAAAAATAAGAACATCCATGTCGATAAAAGTAAAAATAATAACTACTAAATTTCAGTTCAAAAGAATTAATAAAAATAAACACAACATAATTCCAATAAAACTTCGAACAAAAATTCATTATGTCAAAATCCTAAAACAAACCCTATAGGTGTATTTTTCGGAAAATAAGAATTATATAAGAATTATATATATATATATATATATATATATATATATATATATATATATATATATATATATATATATATATTTATAAGTGTATTTTTCGGAAAAAAATCGGAATTTTCCGGAATTAATTTCAGAATTAAATCGGACCGGAAATCGGAAATTCCATATATATTTTATATAATTCCAATTCCAATCCAAAAAAATCGGAAAAAACCGGAAACCGGATTTTCGGAAGTCGGAATGAAAAAAGTTGTTCCAAAATCGGAACTATTCGGATTGGAACCGGCGGAAATTGGAAATTTCGTTCCAACTTGCACCCCTAGTTAATACCATTAACATTAAATATTCTTATTTAATAAGTAGTATATAAACATTAAATATACTATACACACGGATTTGTATAATACTTTGGTATTAGTAAGGCAATAACATTACATAAAATTTCAAACATTCTATTAATTTAAAGGGTCTATTAGACATAACCCCCTTAAACATTCAAATAATAGGGGTAGACCCAAACTTAACCTTGCCATTTTGATAAAAACCCAAACGTTTGTAAATTACATAATTACCCTCAATCAAATCCCACAAATCCCGTTACTTTACCTTTTGAAATAATATCAAATATCTCCCTATTTTCCCGTTAAAACGTTATCACCACAAACCCACTATCAAAAAAGCTGCAAAACCTCCCGACCGGCGAAATTTGCACTGCCGTGAAACGATGATTTTCGTGGACTCCGAGCAAGCCGCCGTAGGTACGTCTTCGCCGGTCGCTATCGTCCATCGATTTGTTGATATGTTTTGGCTAAATCGACTATCACGTTTGTGTAATTGCAGATATGTTATAATCGCATACCGAAGTGATAGCGTCGTTGGCCGCCGTCGCCGTCGCCGTCACTGCTCCAATCTAGGGTTTCTCAAATGTAGGATTACTGAAATCTAGGGTTTTGATGATTCTTCGGCCCATAGTTGATTAACGAGATGCATAGTCGAATTACATCTGTATTAATATACTATCCCATATCACTTAATACACTATACAACAGATATAATTTTGCTATGGGTATCGTTAATCGTCTATGGGCCGAAGAATCATCAAAACCCTAGATTTGAGCGGTGACGGCGTCGGATTTGTGTTTTAAATATAATAGAATATCTCATATCTTATCATAGACTATCCCATGTATCTAATTCGACTATGTTTTTAGTTAATTGACTATTGGAAAAATAATAATATATATGGAAACTGAATAATATGTTTGATTGAAATACTAATCAATTAGGGTAATTTTCCTTATTATATGAAAACGATTAGGGTAAGTAATAATATATATGAAAAATAATAATATATATGGAAACTGAATAATATGTTTGTTTGAAATACTAATCAATTAGGGTAATTTTCCTTATATCATGTAATAGACTGTGTTATTGAGCTAATTCGACTATGGATCTCGATAATCGACTATGTATCCCGTATTATTCATCCACCTAGTATATTAATAATTACAATATAGTACATTAATCTTATATGATAGTATATTACGGTTATAGTAGTGACATGAAATTGTGTTACAAACAATATAGCACTGAAATGACAAGAACATTGAGAACAACACAAACGTAAAGTATTCCAACATAACCAATAAAATAGTACATTAATAATCTCATAATTTCAAAAGAGAAGCGACAAGCCCTTTTTGTCTTCTTCAACATGTTTGGTATATTTTTTTTTATAGTGATCTATCTCATCAAATTCAAATTTAGAGGTCTCATCGACCTCCATGTTCGTGCTATCTGTGATATCTGCACCAAGTTGGCCTAGATTGGCCAAAGCGTCTGCTGTTTGATTTTTCGCCTTTACGACGTGGAGAATACTAGTAATATTGAACTTTGTCATATCAGTTCGCACAGTGTCTAATATCTCTTGAGCATCCGCATCCCTGTAGCCACTCCCATTGTTGATTACATAAGCCAAGTTTTTGGAATCTGTCTCAAAAATTAATTTCTCTCTGTCTTCTTTCTTCGGAAAAAGTTTTAAGCACCACACCAAACTATTCAAAAAGGCCTGTAGCTCTCCTACATTGGTTTTGCCCGATGTGTTTTTCCAAACTTGTTTATGAAGCACCTCCCCGAGGTGGTTTCTGATTACGGCACCACTGCCCTCACCCGTAAGAATTGATTTTTTTACGATACGGCCCTGACTTGTAGACTTTGATTTATCCTTAATCTCCACAAACTTGGCTGAATAATCCGTCGATATTTTGAGTTTTCCCATCGGTGGGGCTTCCCACTTGAGACCCAATAGCAAGAATAAAAACATAAAAATTTTAATCAATTTTTATTCAAAATAAAAATGAATAAACAAATCAAAACCTGAGCTGATGAAATGCGGTGGGGATGAATACAGAAAAAGAGAACCTTGGGGGCGGGCTCGGAAGGATGGAGCGGAGGGTTGCCGGAGGAGATCGGAGCTTCGGGGGAGATCTTGGCGGAGTAATGACGGATGTAGGGAGATGAGATTCCAAACATTCTCCGAATAGCTAACATTGTCATCGGGATGGAGTGAACGCCGATTGAGGCAGAGTTGTCGCGAGAAGAGAGGAGGGTTTTAGGGGGTTCGGGTTTTTATGTTGTGGGACTAGGGTTTTTCTTAATAGACTGTCTCATATCATTTAATATACTAGCACACTAGTATAGTTTTACTATGGATCTCGTTAATCGACTATGGGCCTAAGAATGAACAAAACCCTAGATTTGAGAAGTGACGGCGGCGGATGGGTCTTTTAAAATTAATAGACTATCCCATATCTTTTAATAGACTATCCCATGTATCTAATGCGACTATGGGTTTAGTTGATTGACTATTGGAAAAATAATAATAAATATGGAAACTGAATTAAACAAGACTACGAACGATTTTTTAATGTACTACCCAGCACACTTAAATCGGCTGCTATAAACAAATAAAGCAACTATCGATTGGGATGAAAAACTCACTCGACCACAGCGGACAATTATTCCGATTATTGCATAAACCAACTACGAAGCTCATATAAAACAACTCTGGTCCGATCTGCGTGAACCATCCTCTTCTAACTATGTCAATCCTCTTCCAAACAAACATCATCCGGCGAAAATAACGATGTATATATAATCAAGTATCAACACAACTCTTAAAAACTTCTGACCACCGTAGACATTAAAAAGCGATTAAAACGATGAAACGCTGGATAAATCTTCAAAAAAAAATTCTACACGATTTGATAGACACGATTTGATATAACGGCCAATGATCTCACGCTGTTTTATTCCGTGATTTTAGGCAACGTATTAGCAAATCTCAAATCACGTAGTAAAGGAAATAAATGCGGATTAAAAATAAAACAGGGGTGTTAAAGGAAAATTACATAATAAATTTTGCCAAGTTGTCAAAATTGGGTCTATCTCAAAAAGGGGAAAAAAAATTGGATCTACCTCATTAGAAAATGTGAACAAGGGGTTATCCCTAATAAACCCTAATTTAAAATACTTATTGAGTTAATCATGTTGCACTTGTCCTTCTTGTATAGCATGGACGATATACCACTACCTAGAATTAGATCAATTACCAATACTTTATATTGTAAACATTAATTAATAACATATACAACAATAACTTATATAAAATAATATATAGTATATTTTTAACATGAAAAATTTGATACTCATTTCGTAACGAAATTACTTACACTTTGAAAAGAAACAAAGCCAGATAGCAAATTACCCCACAGCGGCAGCAACTTCCCCGCAATATTCTTTAAGTAGTTTCCGATATTGTTGCAGTGCACACTTGATCCTCTGTTTCTCTTTTTCTTGTTCTTCATTTGCTGCATACAGGAAATGTGCATCCCATTTATATGAACTCATATATGTAATGTTGCATCATATATGATAACTTTAATATATGGAAGATAAACCAAAAAATTACAAGAGGTCTAAAAATTTGAGGGTACGTACAAAAAAGTATATTTGACCATGCTTCACGATCCAACTCTTAAAAAATCGTCTTTTTCCCCGAATTTCCTCCTCCTACAGCCGCCCCTTTCCTCCCACCAGGGGCGTACCCATGCCTAAGGCTGGGGTGCCCCCCCCCCCCCCCCCCCCCCCCCCCCAAGTTTTTTTTCTATGCTGTTTTTTTTTTTTTTTTTTTTTTTTTTGGTATTTATGGATTAATTAATGCACTTTCGCCCCCTCCCCCCAAATTTTTAATTTTTTTACACTTTAGTCCCCAAAACCAAAAAAAAACTTCTCTTAAATTACTCCTATATTTCAGCCCCAAGAAAACCCCCCTGGGTCCGCCCCTGCCTCCCACCACCGCCCTCCGACTACGGGGAGTTATTCCGACAAGAAATAAGGGTGGGGGCCTGTTTAAAGGTAATTCTATGGGGCAAACATTTTCCGGCGAAATCGATGGTTGGCAATTTCTAAATGTGGGGTTTGGTTCGATGTAGATTCGACGCGGGAAATCATTTTTCGGACAAATTGAACAGTAACACTTCGATTCTGGCGACTTGTGAGGAATGATTACTGAAAATTATAATAATCTAAGGAGATGAATGTTTTGGGGAGGATTTGAGTGAAGAATTATTAAAAAAAAAGGGAAAAAGAGCAATTGCTCCTCCTTTTTTCACACCTTTTTTTTTCAAGAGTTTTCTTTTAATAAGATTTTTCTGTGTGTTGGAGAAGATGGCATTGGGTTTTGTTCGAATTTCTTTTGTGTCATTTTTTTTCTTCTACAATTTCATGTTTCTTTTGTAGGGCAAATTAGTCATTGTATAAAAGTCAACACCTAATTTTAACGAAGC
Source organism: Erythranthe guttata (assembly GCF_056151865.1). Taxonomy (NCBI): domain Eukaryota; kingdom Viridiplantae; phylum Streptophyta; class Magnoliopsida; order Lamiales; family Phrymaceae; genus Erythranthe; species Erythranthe guttata. The sequence continues at coordinate 7,940,170 of NC_142536.1, forward strand.
GGCAGTGTGCTTCATATAAAATAACGTAGGGGATTTGTGTTAATTGTTTTAACATAGGGAATTTTTTAGTCATTCAAGATTGCACAGGGGTTCTGTGCAATTAGCTCTAACAAAATAAGTTAAGGGCGAAAGGCAAAAAGGTCCATCACAAGAGGCGTAAATGCATATTGGTCCACAAATAAAACAGTCTTTCAAATAAATTCATCCCCGTGTCTTTAGTCTAAAATACCCTCCATAATATGATTCTTATCAATTCCATCCATTATGCTCTAACTTCCTTAATATTACACATTGATCCCGAATTTAAATAAATATATCACATTAACCCCCAAAATAATAATTTTTTGAATTTTTTTTTTCAAAAAATAATTTTTTTTCTGAATTTTTTTTTTCCGGCCAGATTCCGGCGTTGATTTTTTTTTTGAGAAAACCCTTTTTTTTTCTAAAATTCTTTTCCGGCCGGTCAACCACCGTTGACTTTTTTTTTTTAAATTTGTTTTTTCTTCGAAAAAATTATTTTAATTAATATTACTGTCTTGGCTGCTAAATTACTGTCTCAAACAGTAATATTACTGTTTGGGACAATAATATTATGAATATTATATTTCCGAACAGTACTATTACTAATATTATTGTTCCAAACAATAATATTACTGTCTAAGACAGTAATTAGCAGCCAAGACAGTAATATTAATTAAAATAACTTATTTTAAGAAAAAAAGAAATTTGAAAAAAAAAATCAATTAAAATATTTTTTTAAGAAAAAAAAGTTCAATTAACAGTTAAATTACTGTCTCCAACAGTTAAATAACTGCTGGAGACAGTAATTTATCAGTCAAGACAGTAATATTAATGAAAATATTTTTGTAAGAAAAAAAAGGTCAATTAACAGTTAAATTACTGTCTCCGACAGTTAAATAACTGCTGGAGACAGTAATTTAGCAGCCAAGACAGTAATATTAATTAAAATATTTTTTTAAGAAAAACAAAGTCAATTAACAGTTAAGTTATTGTCCCTAACAGTTAAATGTCCCTAACAGTTAAATAACTCCTGGAGACAGTAATTTAGCTGCCAAGACAGTAATATTAATTAAAATATTTTTTGAGAGAAAAAAAAGTCAATTAACAGTTAAATTACTGTCTGCGACAGTTAAATAACTACTGGAGACATTTATTTAGCAACCAAGACAGTAATATTAATTAAAAAAAATTAAGAATAAAGTCAATTAACAATTAAATTACTGTCTCCGACAGTTAAATAACTGTTGGAGACAGTAATTTAGCAGCCAAGACAGTAATATTAATTAAAATATATTTTTTAAGGAAAAAAAATATAGGATTAAAAATAAAAAAAGAAAGTCAACGCCGGAGACCAGGCGCTCAACGGCAGTTGACCTACCGGAAAAAAAATCTGAAAAAAAAAATTATCAAAAAAAAAAAGGTCAACGTCGGAGACCGGCGGTCTCCAATGGTTGCAGGTCAAAATTAGGGTCAAAATTGAAATTATGGTTAAAATATGTTAATTGGTGAAATTGGGCTAAATTGTGGTGTAAATCATGAAATTGGAGTTGAATTGGGTTTCAATAAATTGATGGTAATTTTGGTATATATAAAAGGATTTCCCTTATTTGCAAATAAATTTGAATGAGCTGGATTTATTTGAAAGACAAAAAAGTTGGATGTCCCTCTTTTAGTTAAGTGTCTTTTTCATGGGCTTTTTTGAGATTAATCCATAAGTTAATGGTTATAAATACGGATAATTACCCTTTTGATCCCTATTGGCATCGAAAATGATTTTAGTCCTTAAACTTTGAAGTTCATGAAATTAGTCATCAATCTTACCACGTTTTGACATTTTGATACGGCTTCCTTCTGAAGAGCAACCGATTACGAAGGTTACACTTAGGGGTGTGAACGAGCTGAGCTCGCCTCTTTTGGCAGGCTCGAGCTCGAGCCCAAGCTCATTTTTTTTTTTATTATTATTATTATTAAAAATTATTTTAAAAAAATTACAAAATAAACAATAAATTGTAATTATATATATTTTTTAATATTTTTATTTTATTTTATAATATTTTATATTTTTATACATTATTTAAATAAAAAATAAATATATAAAACTAATAATTTAAGAAAAATAATAAATATTGCTCGCGAGCCGGCTCGTGAGCTCACGAACAACTAAAACCTAGCTCGAGTTCGACTCGTCAGAAAGCTCACGAGCTCGAGTTCGAGCTCGACTCGAGTCCGAATTCGAGTTTTTTTCGAGCCGGCTCATCGTTTACCACCCCATAGTTACACTTCCTTCTTATTTCCCATTTCGCGTCTTTGTTGATCTTGTCTCTCTAACATATGACCTGCATCATGGATATACTCGAAGGATTCAGAAATATCAAAATATATCAACCAAATATGCATGTATCATTGTAGAAAATATTAAAAGTCATCCAAAAACCGATATTCTTTGAAAATTTAACATTGTATATTTTTTCAATTATGTATATTTCTATAATATATAGACGTAAAATATTTTCTATTAATCTTCCACACTATCCTGCACATAGTATGCAAAGTCACATAAAAGATAATAATATGACAACTTCGAATGAGATATTCAATACTTCAAATTATCCTTACCATTGATATCACACACACTGTTGAACTTTGCAAACATTCCAAAACTTTTTAATGTATTGGTGGCTTCTTAGAAGCGATGAAAACATTCAAGATTTTGACCGTGCCCTTCGTGTTCTTGGGACGACATTTCTTCTGAGTAGGTCTGGTAGATATGTAAAAAAAATTGGGTGGAATCTAGGTTATTTTACACAAAGAGAGGCGATTTTGTTTTTACACAAAAGAAAAACGATTTTTATTCCAACAATTGTGAGTATCTTGACCATGGCTTGTACATTTCCACTTAATATTATGTTGTGTTTGACAAAATTAAGCACTGAACACCGAATGCTGAATACATGTCTGGATGATTAAAATCAGTGTCGAAATGTTGAATGTTGAACGTTTAAGTTTGTTTGATAACTGAAAAATATTGTATTTGAATAATGTAATTTGACTATATTAGTCCTCATAATTGTTGAACATATATTTATATTTAACAAAATTATCAATACTACCTAAATAAAATTTTAATTATGACCCTTGTAATTATTATTTTGTTAAATTTACTTTGAAAAAAATTAAATAGTGTAAATCTAAAATATGTATTTCTGAAAAATATATTAAAGTAAACTTCTAATTTTAAAATTTCACTAAAAACACATAATCGATAAAATTAGTTAAAAAGTATGAAAATTAAGTTTCACTATACCAACAGTAGGACAAGTCCGTGAGAAATCATATTTATATAGGCCTCAAAATGTGATCAACTTGTTTTGATAAAAATAAATATGTCTGAATAAATCTAGTCCTAATTATGAAAAATATATAAAAGTGTAATTTTTGAATATAATTCATTATATTTAACTAAAAATATCTTTTAGATAAAAGAAAAGAAAATTGAATTTTTAATTGAAGGACAAATTTTTCGGACCATTCGCCTGCAGCTGTGTGCATCCTTTAACATTTGAGGGAAGAGAAAAAAGTGGTAGGAGATATCAAACTTTAATTATGAGAATAAATTGGTACAAAATATTGCCACTTAATGAATAAGCTCCAATTTTTTAGCTGAATCGGTTAGCACTAAATTGTTCAATTCAGAGGCTTGCATCAAACATGCTGAATAAATGTGGCTTAAGAGGTTATTAAGAGCTATAAAACACAACCTTACTCTAACTTGTAACATTTAAATGTCTGCACTTAAATTCTAAATTATGAATTCTAAATTATGAATTCTAAATTTAACTTGTAACTAAGACCCCGAAAATTCTAAATTAAGTAGCATTTGAATGTCTGCATCAATATGGTGGAAAAAGAAAAGAAACTTCCCGGACCATCGAGAAAACCAGCCGTCATTATTATGATGGGATTAATAAAATATTCATATACATGCCAATTTACTAATGAAACAGTAATTTAATATTCACAAATATTAATAAGTTAAATTATTATAAATTACTGTGACTTAGTTACCTTTCAATTGTACTTATTCTAATATACTCGTAGGCCTCTTTTGGTTGGGTTGATGGGATAGGATGGGATTTGGGGTTCTTTTTGAAATTCTACTGTATGGATTGATGTTAGTTGGATGGGATCTCGGTTTTGGTTGGTGGGATTCGGGTCCATGGGATTGAAACTAGGTGTGCTAATCTCACAAATGGTTGGGTTGATTGGGACAGATAATGTGGTTATTTACCATGCCACCCTTTCTCTCTTTTTTGTATTATTATATTATATACCCCAAAATAATGAAAAACACTGTTTGAACCCACCACTTCTTACGACAACCATTTTTCTTGTTTTATAAAATCGCCCCTCCAATTTTGTTCGCTCGTCCGGGTCAAACCGCCCCTCAAAGAGAGATAACGGCAAGGGGCCAATCGACGGGGCAAACGATTACTAGGCATCATTCTAAGAGTGTATCGTTTAGGATTGAACAACGGCAGTCCAAATTTTCCAATCGCCATGTTTTCGGCTAGTTTTTCCTAATATTTTTCCATACTATTAATATTAGTATTTACCGTAGTATTTTTCCACCTCCATGTAGTCGACTAGTTTTTCTGTGTTAGTATTAAATTTTCTCGCCTTTGTATTTCGGTTTGTAATATTATTTTTCATGTTTCGTCGCCGCCACTCAATAATGTTTATAAATATTGTTTTTTAAGTTTACATGTTCTATTGTATTTTGGTTTATAAATACTTATAAATATTTTCACGTATTTAGGTTTATAAACTTATATTGAATATATAACTTAACAACATATGTTTGTTTGTTTAACTTAGCAACATTAATTTTAATGAATTTTCTACTGTCCAGAATTTTGGAAATATATGCTTAAATTTTTCTTATGCATTTTGAAGATACACTTAATATTAAACATACAAATGTTAAAGTGAAAATATAAAAACCAAAGTTGGAGTGATAGAGATGTTTGATAATTGGAAATTAAAGTCGTACGGAATCACACGAAAATTAAAGTTGAATAATAACAGAAGTTCGATAATTGAAAAACAAACTAGTACAGAATCACAAAAACATAAAGACGATAAAACAAATACAAGGGTTCAAATGTGCTTAAACGAAAAATAAATGCATAGCAATGTTGGAAAACACAATGACCGAGTTACTTGGCTCGATATCAACGATCCGTAAAATCCAAGAACCCCTCGGTCTCGTCGCTATAATAACCCTCGGTTCAACTTCATTCAGACCCTCATACGGCACAATAGGGCAGTTCTCGTTCCGAGCCCCCCTCATACGGAACCATTGCATATGCCTCGTCTAGTGGGGCAAACTCAAACGGCCCATCATCTTCATATATCTGTCTCAATGCCCGATCCAACTCCTTCGTCAATCGCGAGTCTGTGTCGACACTTAACTCAATCGCCCCCGCTTCTTTCTCCACAAACACCAACTCACAAGTGTCGTAGTATGGAAACCCGTTAGCAACGAAGAAATTGTGCAATGCATGTTCCGCCTTGTTCTAATTGTAAACGGCAAAAATATAAGGTCAAACTATTTAGTGATTTGCACTTACGGGTCAATTTGAAAATATTATAAATATGACCATTTAAAATCACAGTTTTAGATGGGTCAATTTTCAATTTCAAATACTACAAATTTATTTTCTACTTGTTTGAAATTAGTTGTTGTTGGTTGGCAAAATTATTTCACATTTCACCAATTCTTCCAAAGTGCTTGGTGGTGAGAATTCAACCTTCTCACTCAATCGACAAAAACCAGTTGCACTTTTCACCTTTGTCATAACCAGGCCCTACCTCCCATTTGAAAATATAACTCCTCCCTCATTCATTTATATTGGTAATGACAAGGAATTGTTCAATCAATTTTTCCAAAAAAAGGTCGGGAAATTTGTTCACTAACCTGACAACGAAGATAGTGTAGTGGAAGCCGGAAATTGTCCGTTTTCCAGAAGGTGTAACTCTGGCAGGGCTCACCGATCCACCGACGATCGGAAAAGCTGCTGCGCGTATATTCCAGAATAGGGGGCCCTAATAAAACATAAACGATCAATCGATTACCTACAAACCATTGCAATCTCCACACAATCGAGAAACGGAGTGGAATTAGGTTTAACGCCGGTGAAATCGCAAATACGGGATTTGTGTTCTAGGGTATCAGTCTTCGGTTTGGGGATGAGAATTGATATTTATATGGGGTACTTTTGTAAATACATGAAATAAGTGAGGACAAAATAGTAAAAGAACATGGTGGTTTGGGCTGACATTTAGACGGATCACCTAAACTCACCTCCCTTGGCCTGATGTGCGATCCGCCATTTGCCGGATGGGTACCCGGGCCCAAGATCAATCTGTAGCCCGCTAGTTGTGAACCAAATCAAAGATCTGAGTGGATTAGAGGATCAATCCACCCAGATCGGCCCAACCAAAAGAGGCCGTAGGGGCATTTTAGTCCAAAAAAAATGGAAGAAATCATACTAAGATTCATCATTTTATAAGAAGTATAGATATAGATGTATGTGTGTATGTATATATATTTCATTGCCCATTTTTGTTGTTATCAGTGAACATTGATGTTGTCGAGTTACATATGAATCATAAGTTGTCGAATTTATTGTCAAGTTGATAGTTCAGGGAAGTGAACGTCAAAAATTTAAATGTTTGGGGTGTAATTGTGAATATGGCAATGGTTCGGTGAGGGTGCCTGAAATTTATCCCATTAATACATATAGAATTTAAGGGTGTAAACCGGACCGATCGGATGGGGATTAGCCCTTTCAGAATTTTTTATTTTAAATTTTTCAGAAGTCCAAATGGACTGCAGAAGTCAAAATTTTGTAACTGGATTAGCCATTTCACAATATGAAACTGGTAATGACAACATAAATACAAAAGAAAGAAGGAAATAAAGAAAAATAAAATTATTCGAAGCCTTGAAGAATATCAATCCACCGCAGCTGAAGTTTGACTTGGCCAGATTCGAAATTTCTCAATCCGAGGCACATATCCTGCATTAGATTGTCATCCTTCCAGAAAATGAAACTCTCTTCAGACAGGCAATTCGAGCTTGAAGGCAATATTCTTGTGGTTATTGTACCGTTAGGTAGGGCATTTGGATGCATCTTAAACGCTTGTACAAATGGTCTAATATCAAACTCTGCGTCTCCTATCTTCTCATCCACACTGAACATGTTTATGTCGTACACCGTCTACAACCATACGTACACATAGAATCAGCATATAGGTATTACGGTTTCTAATAAGCTGACTGGATCAAGAAAAAAACGAGTAAGATTGTTAAAATGCTAGGTAAAAAAGTGATAAGGAACGTCAAATTGGAATTGAGTTGCAAAATAACTATTTAATTCGTAGAAGAGTTATTAATGGGCATTGGTGGAAATATCGCTAGAAATTATGGAAAAATAAGGGTTTTCGACGAACTCAAATTGTATTTGAACACGAAACGAACTCTATCTCAAGTGAAACGGCGCAAGGAACAAAACTCATGAGCAAAGCTCATGAATCACGTCAAATTTCAGCAATCCAACGTCGTTTAGACTCCCAAAAGTTTGTTTTTGCTATTTTAGGCATGTTTTAGAAAATTAATATCAAATCATAGAAAAATCGGATTAGGATTCCGTAAATTGGGTTGTTCCCAAAATTACGATATCTACTAGAATCAGTCTCTAACTCGTTTTTGCCGTTTTTGATAATTTTTAGTATTTTCTTAGTTTAATTAGGGTTTTCATTTTTTTAGTATAAATAGCTGCCTTAGGACTTTATTTTGAGAAGAACTTTCGAATTCTAATAAAATATTTAGAGTTTTCTCTATTTTTCTGGTGGATTCCAGAGTTTTCGGTGGATTCCGAATGTTATTTTGTTCTGTAGAATTAATTCGTAGAAATTAATTCTTTACCGTGCTTCCGTTCTGCGTCAGTTGGCATCAGTAGCGAGGTTTTTCCTGGTTAGATGGCGAAAGGTGCGAAACATGCAGACAACAACTACGTTGGCGATGACCGCGGGGTTGAAAAACTGCAAAATCTGCGGTTGGTGCGCGAGGGATTTGCGCTTGACAACAACAACAGAAGGATTGAATCTAACACGATGATTGCCGACGGTGTAGCCCGAGGTGAATATGTTAGACACAATTATCATGGACCTATTCAACTTCAATCAAGGTATGACGACTATTCAAAGGTAAGCGGCAACTCTGAGTTTGAAGAAAACCCGCCTAGAGGGAGGCAAAAGGATCGTGATAAATATCAGGTAAGAGCTGAAATTCCTTCTTTTAGTGCAAATTTTCTTGAAGTTGAGGACTTTATCGATTGGGTCTCAGAAGTGGAAAGGTATTTTGAATTGATGGATATTTTGCCGAATAAGATGGTAAAATTGGTGAGGTGTGAGTTAAAAGGTAGTGCAACCGCATGGTGGGATGGGATAAAGTGGAAGAGAGCTAGACAAGAAAAAGTTCCAATCCAATCATGGAGAAGGATGAGAAAAATGTTGATGGATCGTTTTTTACCCCTAGGTTATGAGCAACGTCTATTTCAACTATATACAAGGGAGTAGATCTGTTAACAAGTATACTACTGAGTTTATGAGACTAGCAAACTTAAATAACCTGCAAGAATCCGAAAGTACGGAAATTTCACGGTACTTGACAGGATTGAATATTTCAATACGTCTCAGGATGGTGTGGCATACATTCTACACCCTTTAAGAGGCTCAAGAGTTAGCATGGAGGGAGGAATATTATGAGAAGCGAAATAGTTCTTCTAGAAAAACCAAAGATGTTCCACCCGTTGTCAAAGTTAAGGAGGTAGAAGATACTTCGTTCGTTATTCAAGCACCTAGTTTGGTGGAGGATCATGGCGTAGGATTTAACGAAGTTGAAGACGAAATTGTTGATTCAAAAGTTAAAATTAGCGTAGCTATTATTAACGATGATATTAACGAAGTCAAAGTGAACGTCGACGAAGTTGAAGGAACAGTCAACGAGCTTGAAGCGAGCATCAACAAAGTTGAAGAGAGCGACAATGGAGTAGAAGAGAATATTAGCAAGCTAGAAGAAGAAGTCGACGAGTTTAAAGAGGGTGTTAAAAACAAATTTGAGGAAGAATTGGAAGTTGTGAAATTTGTTCAAGAAGAGGAAGGTGCACGAGAAGAGAATGGACAAGTGAACTGCGTTGAGGTATGTGATCTAATTGTAGATAGTGTTTGCTGTGAAGTTGTTGTATCGGAGAAATTGGTGGAGCCATTGGAATTTTCGATTCAGAAGCCAATATTTCTAATGCCTCGTTTAGAGGAAGATTTAGTAAGCGAGACTTTTGAGTGGGGAATATTGGTGGAGTACTTGAAGTTGTTTGCAAAGAAATATGCATCGCAATATTTTGATCATAGCTCGAGGTCTTCTCTTTTGAAGAAGAGGAGATTGATAAAGAACGTCAAATTGGAATTGAGTTGCAAAATAACTATTTAATTCGTAGAAGGGTTATTAATGGGCATTGGTGGAAATATCGCAAGAAATTATGGAAAAATAAGGGTTTTCGACGAACTCAAATTGTATTTGAGTACGAAACGAACTCTATCTCAAGTGAAACGGCGCAAGCAACAAAACTCATTAGCAAAGCTCATGAATCACGTCAAATTTCAGCAATCCAACGTCGTTTAGACTCCCAAAAGTTCGTTTTTGCTATTTTAGGCAAGTACTAGAAAATTAATATCAAATCATAGAAAAATCGGATTAGGATTCCGTAAATTGGGTTGTTCCCAAAATTACGAGATCTACTAGAATCAGACTCTAACTCGTTCCGTTTTTGATAATTTTTAGTAGTTTCTTAGTTTAATTAGGGTTTTCAGTTTTTTAGTATAAATAGCTGCGTTAGGACTTTATTTTGAGAAGAATTTTCGAATTTTCATAAAATATTTAGAGTTTTCTCTATTTTTCTGGTGGATTCCAGAGTTTTCGGTGGATTCCGAATGTTATTTTGTTCTATAGAATTAATTCGTAGAAATTAATTCTTTACCGTGCTTCCGTTCTGCGTCAAAAAGTAATTACTTTACAAAAATAGTTTATAGTTGTTATCACATTTGTTAACAGAAATTGGTTGGCTAGGATCTAAAACAGCAATTGTCAAATCGTCATGCCATTCGGGATTAACAGTCTTTCTGACAACATGAGTCCTCAGAATCTGCAGCGCAATCATTTATATATAGTGAATTGCAATTCGTTTTTGTAAAAAAAGGAAAGCATAAAAGATCTAAAACCCATACGAAGAAGAACACCAAATGTTTTTAGTAAAAACACAACCTGTTTGGATATTCTGACAGCAGCATAAGGACTTCTCTTGGGGTGATTGCGAGCAGCAAGATTGATACCTCTTTGCACAGATATTCTGAGCAGTCCAGGCATTAAAGCTCGAATTTGAAGAGCATCGTATCCTAGGTTCTCTCGTTGCTCTGATACTTCCTTTGCCGATGTCAAGAGGGAATTTTCACAGCGGTGTAAGTCGATCACTTGAAGCGGTAATATTTCAGCAAAATCTGAAGGGAACTCATTCAGGCTCACGATTCCGAGATGTATTTGCTCAAGACATGGGAAATGTGTATTTTCTGATTCCCAAATCTCCAACTCACACATATGAATCAACAAGTACTTTAGTCGAGCGAATTCCCCTTCATTTGAAATCCACTTTTTCCCTACAGCGGAATTCGACCGCTGTTTGAGAAGTTCAAGATTTGGTAATGAACCAACAATGGACATATCTTCTCTTGCATTCACTTAAGGCCAACTTTTTAAGTGAACTTGGAAAGACCAAGCGTACCAACAAATGCTAGACTAAGTGATTCAAGTTTATGGAGAAAGCCGAGATTGCTTAAATAATAAGATCCAATTGCCGGATAAACAATTCCCAACTTCTTCAGATTCGGGATTCCTTTAGTTACCTCTTTAGTACATTTGAAATCTTTGACTATTGAATGTGTTTTTAGATTTTCAAGCATTGTGATTTTTTCGCCACGTGAAGGAGGATCTGCCATATCTCAATAGGTAGAGTCAACTCTCCACCATCAACTAAGGTCTGTAGGCTCCAAAGTCGGGATAATATAAACGGCGACATAAAGATCAAACTCGTGCAAGAGACATATCTATCAACCACATCCAGTACCCGTATTAACGGAGACCGACGAGCAGTATAAGTAGACAAATTCACAGAAAATAAGGTTAAGAAAGACCGAAGAGATGCTGTTAGTGTCATATCTTTCCATTGGCCACCATTAATTCTGAGGCTGATCTGGTGAAGCATTGTCGTTACCAGTTTTGAAGGGATTATAAAATTATTTTTCTGAGCTTCTCTTCTACATAGATCACTTAAATAGAGAAATTATCAATCTTCGACAAAGTTGTTACTTCATGAGCTACTTATTTTGTATCCAAAATGCTCAAACCACTTTCTCGGCCGCTCGATATCCTCTATGATATTCATGTATGGAGCTTGGGAACTTGAAGATTTACTAACTGCGGCAATATAACCTCCAACGAGTCACCTTCTACTACATTCTTCTCCAATTATTTGGACTAGCCATTTCCATTTTACTAATCAAATTGATGTTACATTTATTTCTTCTTCTTCTATACCTCCTCTGAATTAAAAAAAATACTATACCTGTCCGAAATTACAATAAAACAAAATTTCCATTTAAATTTTTGATTTCGTTAAACGTATCAATTATTTTACAATGCAATTTCACTATTTTACTCAATGTTTAATTTGATCCGATCCAATCACACCGTTAAATTAGTGGAAGTAGGAACTTCAACCACTCGACCGAAGTTCGATTGCACCAGATTCTATTTGATGATGGTGAGTAATGGTGGTCATCCACACTGAAACACGTGGATTTTTCCACATAAGTGTTTTGAACTTTCTTACTTTCAAACTAAATTTTAGTTATGAATTAGTGGACTAAGTGCTATGACTTAGTGGGCTAAGTAGTGCTTAGTGGGTTTAATTATGGATATCTTCTAACTTAATAACTAACCCACTAACCCATTATCTTGAGTGCTCTTGTGGTTGGTTTTCTTGCAGATCATGGGCTGAGTAGTGGAAGCTTGGAAAGTCTATAAATACCAAACTCAAGACTCAAGAAATGTAGATTCGAAGAAACAAAAGAAACCGAGTGCTGAAGTTTATTTACGAGAGTTTTAGTGTGTTTCTAGGATCTATTGAACGTACTCCTTATGAGTACATTATTTGAAATCTAGAATTTTTAATATTTCTCTTTTTGTTTCTAGATTTGAATGTAAGAATGATCATGAGAATGATTCATTCATAAGGAAGAAGTTTTCGTACATCTTCCATTTGTATTCTTGGAATACTGTTTGTTTAATATAATTTTTCCGTCCTGTAAAGGGCAAGTTCACAAGTTCTTACTTGTGAACATTTTAATATCTGAGTATTGTCTTTATATAGTTATTTTTCCGCTGCATGTTTGTTTAAGTGTCATAACACTTAAGACAACATCTCTGTATTAAACGAATTCGGGACCATAAATTCTTTCAATTGGCATCAAGAGCCAACACTTGACGTATACTAAGGCCTTGTTTGATTGCTCTTAATGACCCTCTTAATCACTAATTTGCTGAATCGGTAAGCAATTGGAATGTTAAGTGCGTTTGATATTAATGACTGAATGGTTCCATGATGCTCTTAACTATTCAGTCCAAAAGTTGGTGCTGACCGAACAAGTGCTACATCTGAATCAAATTTACACATAATTATCCTTTAGAAAACTCATATATTCCACATTAATCTCAGGTAATATCCCAACACACTATCACTTTTCTGCGCAACTTCCAACTTTTTTTACTCCATAAATAAGTTCTATCCTTTTTTCTTTCATTTATCTTAATAAAGTCTAATTATATATGTATTAAAATAAAAGGTAATTAAAATATATTTTATTCGTGTCAATTTTAGTGAATTTAGTATATTTTCATATTTTAAGTTAATAAGTTTTACTATTACTACCTTTAGTTGCTTAGAGATTACTTTTTAAATTTGTTTGACTTTTATATTTCATATTTATATTATAATAATGTTAAATACTTGATATTTAAAACACATAGAGATGTTAATGTCTGCCCAAATTTCATAATTTGTTGATTAAGTTAATCATGCTAAAAGAATTATATTTATACATATATCATATATGTTGCTCATTAACAAATACTACAGTATTTGACCAAGGATATAACGGTAAAATGTTATTATTCAGACGACAGAATTTTAGCTATCAAATGAGCTTAATGATTCAACATTCAGTATCCAGGCATAACTCTTAGTCATTCAGATATGTATTCAGCATTCAGCATTCAGCGCTTAGTGTTATCAAACACAGCCTAAGTGTTTGTTCCTATTTTCTTTACAGAAACGAATTCGTGATGGATACTCAGATGACTGCTTCTATGCGACCTCCTGTACTTGATGGCACAAACTACACCTACTGGAAAGTCAAGATGAGGGCGTACATCAAAGCCATTGATGAGAGAGCCTGGAGATCTATTCTTACTGGATGGAAGCCACCGACTACAATAGATGCGGATGGAGATGTATCTCCAACACCAGAATTACGATGGACAGCAGATGATATAGCAAATGCCAATCAAAACTCAAAGGCACTAAATGCAATCTTTAATTCAGTAGATTTAACAATGTTTAAATTGATTTCAGTGTGCACTTCTGCGAAGGATGCATGGGAGGTTCTTCAGCTGCATTGTGAAGGATCAGACAATGTCAGGAGAACTAAGCTCAGATTACTTGTAGCACCCCCCTCGGGTCGGGCGATAAATGGAACCGGTTTATCGGAAAACTTTAGATAGCGGAAGCAAAAAGGGATCTCTTTGTAATTTTAAAACTTTCGAACAGGACCAAAATGTAATTTCTGAAAATCTCTTTTTGGGACATATGAAAACTTTTTGGGAACCTTAAGAATTTCGAAAACTTCTTAGGGTTATTTTGGTCGTTTAAATTTTTTCGTTTTAGAAATAACTTTAAAAAGGGAGATTATTATTCGAGTGCTACATTTATCTAACTATCGGTTTCACTTTTGGTTCGAAAAGAAATCAGAGTTTAAAGCTATTTGGTGAATAGGGATTTCCGGGTAAGAAATGCAATTATCAAAATAAGCGGACCAACTATATTAATACCAAAATAAGGCCCGTACTAGGGTAAGAGTTTAATTCCCCTAACAAGGAAATATTAGAGTTTAAAGAAAACGGAAATACGGAAATTTTCTATAGTTTACATCACCAAAATAAAATAAGCATAATTTATAGACCCCTCGTACGATCCTCCAAAAACCTCCGGCCAAGACTCCGATCCACTACTCGGTCCATTCCGGCGAGGGATTACTACTATTACCTGCAATCAAAGAAGTATCTATATGAGCTATTAAGCCCAGTAAGAAATCCGAATGGATAACGAGGTTTTAAAATATGGTTTTACGTATTTATATAATATATACACATAAGTATCACATCTTACCATTCGTCGGCAAACAAACGCACACACAAACACTTAATCTCATTTAAGCACATAAATCGACTCAATTACTGAAAATTACCGAATTACCCTTTTCGTGCAAATGCATGAATGAAAACATTTTCTGTTGTTCGGATCCGTGAAAAATTAACTTCTTTACTTGGATGATAAGCATATTATTCTGAGCCCGTTCTTTTGGTGGAATCAAACCACCCATTTTTCTATAGTAACTATGGTTGGAATACCGGCCCCTCGTATCCCGACTTATCAAAATGGGTGGTTTGATAGCGGAAGCAAAAAGGGATCTCTTTGTAATTTTAAAACTTTCGAACAGGACCAAAATGTAATTTCTGAAAATCTCTTTTTGGGACATATGAAAACTTTTTGGGAACCTTAAGAATTTCGAAAACTTCTTAGGGTTATTTTGGTCGTTTAAATTTTTTCGTTTTAAAAATAACTTTAAAAAGGGAGATTATTATTCGAGTGCTACATTTATCTAACTATCGGTTTCACTTTTGGTTCGAAAAGAAATCAGAGTTTAAAGCTATTTGGTGAATAGGGATTTCCGGGTAAGAAATGCAATTATCAAAATAAGCGGACCAACTATATTAATACCAAAATAAGGCCCGTACTAGGGTAAGAGTTTAATTCCCCTAACAAGGAAATATTAGAGTTTAAAGAAAACAGAAATACGGAAATTTTCTATAGTTTACATCACCAAAATAAAATAAGCATAATTTATAGACCCCTCGTACGATCCTCCAAAAACCTCCGGCCAATACTCCGATCCACTACTCGGTCCATTCCGGCGAGGGATTACTACACTACTATTACCTGCAATCAAAGAAGTATCTATATGAGCTATTAGGCCCAGTAAGAAATCCGAATGGATAACGAGGTTTTAAAATATGGTTTTACGTATTTATATAATATATACACATAAGTATCACATCTTACCATTCGTCGGCAAACAAACGCACACACAAACACTTAATCTCATTTAAGCACATAAATCGACTCAATTACTGAAAATTACCGAATTACCCTTTTCGTGCAAATGCATGAATGAAAACATTTTCTGTTGTTCGGATCCGTGAAAAATTAACTTCTTTACTTGGATGATAAGCATATTATTCTGAGCCCGTTCTTTTGGTGGAATCAAACCACCCCTTTTTCTATAGTAACTATGGTTGGAATACCGGCCCCTCGTATCCCGACTTATCCAACCCAAGCATTCCATTAACCTTTCCTTTCGTAAAAATGAAATCTCTTTTTATGCAAGACCATGAGACGAATGAGACTCTAATACGAAAATGACCATTTACGACATCACAAATATCAATCAACGAGCATGCCAACAAAATCCAATTATCCACATAATATATACATATATCCACGGCAATCACACACACATAATACACACATACATATATATAAACACTTAAGCATAGCACATAATTCACAAAACCACTATCACAATATATTATATATCCATATATCATAAATCACACACACACACAACACACACACGACACATACACACACATAAACATGCAGCCCCCAAAACATACTTTAAATGGCATTAAATTAGCAAATTATGCCCTTAAAGCACCAACATTCTTATCTTTTCATTAATGGGATTTCTCCCAATTTTATTCATTAAATGAATTAAAATTCTTACAGCCCCTTAACATAGTTCAGCTGCAGATTTTTAACCATCAATTCTCATTCTCACAATTATACTCAAGACACATGCACAAGCAATATTTCGAAATAATAGCAAATAGCATCTAAAAATTTTCAAATTTAATTATATGCTACCTAACTGACTAAATGAACAGATGCAAAAAGAATTTTGCAGTTTCCTTGAAAATCGGATTTATAAAAATTAAAATACTCGGCAAGTAGTGTTTGAAGCTAAAAAATGATTTTTCCAACAAATGTTAATCCCAAATTATGACCAAATAGAAAATAACAAAATTCCACTTTCTCCTACTGAGATTTTAAAGGTGAAAACATTTTTCATGTTGAAATTTCAAGAAATTGCAGATTAGCCCTAAAGATTCATAGATCTACACATGCAACCCCAAAAATCTTGAAAACTCATTTTCTTTCTCCAAATTTCCAAAAATTCGAAATATTAACTCTTTAAACACAAAATGCTTAGATTCACAGATTATAACATGGATTAGACATGCAATAACACAAATATCAAGATTAGCACAAAATTTCGGATTTTACACAAAAAGCCCTAATTTTTCGAAAAGTGAGGAAATCTTTTAGGTAGTTTCAAAAATCCTTTTTCATACTATGATACCCTTCGATTGCAGCAAGAAATTCGAGATTTTTTACCTATTATAGAGTGTTGGCCGAAGAAAGAAAAACCTTCAAAAGAAAAGAGGGTTTTTAGAGAAAGAAAGAAAAGGAGGATGAAGAAGATGAAGAACACGAAGATACAATGTTACCTCCTTTAAGAAGTGGCTCCAAGATTGAACCAAGCTATTTGAATGGAGAAGGTAAGAGCTTTGATATCAAGTTGGGAGGAGTTTAAATCTCCCGTAAGAGGGCAAGTGTTTTTGATGGTGTTCTTGGCATATTCAAGGGTGAAGCTTATATAGGGGATTTGCATTTTGATTTCTCTATTTTTTTCTTGAAGAATTTTGAGGTGTTGGCCGATGGAGGAGGTGGTGCTTCGGTGGTGATGGTGAAGAGAAGACAAGTGGGAGTGTAGGTGTAAAATGATGAAGATAGATGGGTGTCTCTTGGGATGACTTAGCATGCTTGAGTGTAGGATTAGTGTAAATCCTCACTCTTTGCCAAGTGTACAAGCATGCATCTTTTCTAATTTTATTTCATAATTAATAAAATAGTTAATCTCTCTCATACACATAAAACCGAACACACACATATACATATACATGTACCTATATTGCCTATAGTCTAGAGTAGGTTATAGCATATGCATATATGTATGCATACATGTACGTATATATGCATGTATTATGCATGTAATTATGATTAAATCATGAAATCACATAATTAAATTAATTATACACATAAGTCACATAAATTAATCTAGCACACAATTATCCATAATTAATCTACTTAAGCACATAATTTTCGAAATAAAGTTGGCACATAATTATTCAATAAATTCCTAGCACATAAGGCATATAATCAAATCGGCATATAAGGATTAATAGTCTAAGCAAATAAGGCACTTAGAGAAATTAAATTAATAAGGTAAATAAATTACTAAAAATTCCTACGTGAGAATTTCCGAGTTATGGAATTTTGGTTAGGGATTAGGGTTTCGAAAATGTGGGGTGTTACATTACTTTCTTCCAAATTTGAGAGACTAAGGATGGAAGAAACTGAAACAATTTCTCAGTATAATGAGAAATTGATTGATTTTGCTAATGAATTTCAATCCTTAGGTGGTCCTTTGAGCAACGAGACACTGGTAAATAAGGTATTGAGAACTCTTCCAGAAAGATCAGCATGGCGGTTAGTGCTATTGAGGAGGCCAAAGACACATCATCTCTACGGCTGGACGACTTAATTGGTAGTCTAAAGTCTAGAGAGATGAACTTTGAAGATCAAAGAAAGGAGAAAGGAAAGGCTATCTCAAATGCACTCCAGGCAGAATTAGAGAAGGAAGATGTTGCTCCGGAATATGATGATGATGCAGAGGAATGTCTCAACAATGTGGCATTTCAGATTCAGAAATTCAATAGGGCGTACAAACGAAGTGGAATCAAGCCCAGACAGTTATTTCCAGACGGCTCTCCACAAAATCGACAAACTCAGCCCCGGAACACATCTATTCCACAGAGAACATTTCCTCAAACATCTTCTCAAAATACTTTAAAAAATTCTTCATTTATTCGTTCAAATTCGGAACCACCTAACTTGGATCATATTAAATGCAGGGCATGTTCAGGATTTGGACATTATGCTAATGAATGTGCAAAAACCTTGAGAAGAAGAGGAATGAGTCTGATTTGTGCTGTCAGTGATGAGGAGGAAGAGCAACCTGAACAGACACAGGAGCAACAATCTACTAAACATGCTCTTTCTGTCAGATATATCACTGAAAATTCTTCTGAAACAGAATCACAAGGAGTTTCTCTATATGCTGCAACACTTTCTGAAACACTTTCAGTAACTGAAATTTATGAGTTAGATGATAACTATTATACATGTTTAAACTCTATTTCCTTGAATGCAGCAGAATCAAGTAAAGAAGCAGTTAGAAATGAGGAAGAAATGTGCAAGAAGTTGTTCAGTGACTTGGAGAAGAAGACTCAAGCTCTAGATGCAGCCAACAAGGAAAATTCTTCCCTTAAAGATACAATCACACATTTGGAGGTTGGTATCACCAAGAAAGATCTTGAACTGGCAAAGGTGAAAGATGAACTCAAAGAAGCAACTCTAGCAATCAAAAGGATGAATACCGGCACAACTAAACTCGAAGAGATTGTGTCACTGGTAAAGTACAACAAAAATGAAGGTCTAGGGTTCAAAAAACAAGTGAAGAAACACATGTCAGCAAAGAAGAAGGAAATTGCTTTTGTAAAGGAGAAGGGTTCAAAAGAAAAAGAATGCAGAAACTCCACAGTCACCACTCCAGAGTCCAGAATAAGGGGATACATTTGTCATTACTGTTTCTCACCAGGACATATTCGTCCATTCTGTGAGAAACTAAGTACTGACAAAATGTTGTACAGGATGAGTCACAACACTCTAGGGAACATCTCCAAGAAAAAGCTAGAATCTACCAAAAAGGAGTGTAGAGTATGGACTCCCAAAGGTAAACTTATGTGCAAAGCAGTATACACTTCCTTAAATGCTAACATTTCAGGTTCATGGTACTTTGATAGTGGATGCTCTAGGCACATGAGTGGAACAAAAGAATTCCTATCAAACTACCATACACTCAATGGAGGACGTGTAACCTATGGAGGAGGAGCTAAAGGCAAAGTGGTTGGACGTGGAACACTCAGTATTGAGGGACTTCCAAAACTTTCAAATGTCCTACATGTTGAAGGATTGGGGTCAAATCTCATCAGTATCAGTCAATTGTGTGATGATGATCTACGTGTTCAATTTGATAAATATTGTTGCTCTGTGTTTGATAATCAAAATCATTGTGTACTGACAGGTTCCAGGTCAATGGATAATTGTTACCAAACAGGTGATACCATCTCATGCAAGAGCTCAAGAGTAAGTGAAGTAGAGCTGTGGCACCAGAAACTTGGGCACACAAACTTCAAAAATCTGAAGCTGCTCAACAAGTACAATGCCATAAGAGGAATTCCTGATCTCAAGATCAAGGACATTCCTATATGTGGAATGTGCCAGAAGGGAAAGCAAACTAGAGTACCACACAAAGTGTTACAACACGTTGGTACCACCATTTGTTTCGAACTTGTACATATGGATCTTATGGGTCCTATAGAGGTAGAAAGTCTAGGTGGTAAAAAATATGTATTTGTGTGTGTTGATGATTTTTCAAGATATACTAGGGTGTATTTTTTAAGAGAAAAGTCTGATACTTTTGAAGTTTTCAGAAATTTGTACAGGTTTGTTAGAACTCAATTTCAAGTATCTATTCGTAGAATAAGATCTGATCATGGAAAAGAATTTGAGAATGCTTTATTTCTTGCTTTTTGTAATAAAAAGGGTATAAAGCATGAATTTTCTGCTCCAAAAACTCCTCAGCAAAATGGTATTGCTGAAAGAAAAAACAGAACTATCCAGGAGATGGCTAGGGTAATGATGAGTGCAAAAAATTTGTCTAAAAGGTTTTGGGCTGAGGCTGTCAACACAGCATGTCACATCTCAAATCGTGTGTATCTAAGATTAGGGTCTATGATGACTTCATATGAAATTCTTTATGGTAAGAAACCTAATCTAGAATACATGCACGTGTTTGGATGCGTTTGCTATGTCCTAAATGATAGAGATCATCTTGCTAAATTTGATTCAAAAAGTTATTTGAGTTTGTTTATGGGATACTCTAATAACAGTCATGCTTATAGAGTATACAACTTAAGAACTCGAACCATTATTGAATCTGTAAATGTGGTATTTGATGACTTTGCTGATCTCCGCAGTAAAACAGCTGAAGATGAAGTTGATGACTTGATTGCTGAAGGAGAAACAACAGGAGGAGACACTACTGCCACAGATGCTCCAGATATAAACAGTCCAGTCTCAAGAGAAGAAGGTGTTGAGCCAAGTGTTGCCACATCTGACTCAATACATCCAACAGAGAGCACAGAAGTTGAATTGCAGCCAACCTATGATGTCTGCAGAAAGGAACCATCAAGTAGAATCCAGAAAAATCACCCTTCCACTCAAGTTGTGGGAGATATCTTTGATGGGTTAAGGACCAGAAGAAAAGAGAGAGTAAATTACAGAGATATGGTAAGATTTGCTAATTTATCTTCTGAATGTGCACTAACTGGAACTACTTGTTTTGTATCTTCAGTCGAACCAAGGAACATTGCAGAAGCACTAAAGGATGAGTTTTGGATTAATGCAATGCATGAAGAGCTGAATCAGTTCATCAGGAATGATGTTTGGTACTTAGTTCCCAGACCAAGTCATGTAAATGTAATAGGTACCAAGTGGATCTTCAAAAACAAAACTGATGAAAAAGGTACAGTTGTTAAAAATAAGGCTAGGTTAGTAGCACAAGGTTATACTCAGATTGAAGGTATAGATTTTGATGAAACCTTTGCTCCAGTAGCTAGAATTGAATCTATTAGGTTACTTCTTGTTATAGCCTGCTTTCTTAAAATCAAATTGTATCAGATGGATATCAAAAGTGCATTTCTAAATGGGGTTCTAAATGAAGAAGCATATGTAGAGCAGCCCAAGGGTTTTGAAGATTCTGCCAAACCTGATCATGTGTTCAAGCTTAAGAAGGCTCTGTATGGTCTTAAACAAGCTCCTAGAGCTTGGTATCAAAAACTTACTGACTTCTTACTTGAAATACAATTCACTAGAGGAGAAGCAGACATAACTCTATTTGTTAGAAGAACAAATAACCATATCATTATTGTACAAATATATGTTGATGATATTGTTTTTGGTTCTACTTGTGCTAACCTTTTACAGTCTTTTGTAGATTCTATGTCCCACACTTTTGAAATGAGCATGGTAGGAGAGTTAAATTACTTCCTAGGACTCCAAATCAAACATACAAGTGAAGGAATTTTTGTAAATCAAAAGAAGTATGTTCTCAATCTGGTCAAAAGGTTTGAGTTGGAGTCAGCCAAGCACATGAAAACTCCAATGGGTTCAAGTCAAAAACTGTCCAAGGATGATGTTGCTGAAGATGTTGACAGTACCCTTTACAGAAGCATGATTGGAAGCCTTCTGTATCTAACAGCAAGCAGGCCTGACATTATGTTTAGTGTTTGTGTGTGTGCCAGGTATCAGGCTAATCCCAAAGTCACTCATCTTAAAGCCGTGAAGAGGATTATTAGGTATGTTGCAGGTACAGTAGACTTAGGCATTCAGTTTTTCAAAGACACTAATACGAATTTGATAGGTTTTAGTGATTCTGATTGGGCTGGGGATATTAGTGAAAGAAAAAGCACATCAGGTGCATGTTTCTTTTTGGGGAATAATCTGGTCTCTTGGTTTAGTAGAAAACAAAATTGTGTATCACTTTCAACAGCTGAATCAGAATATGTAGCTGCTGGAGGATGTTGTGTTTAACTAATTTGGATGAAACAAATGTTGGGGGATTATGGGTTAACCAGTGACACCCTGACCATATATTGTGATAATTCAAGTGCTATTGATATTTCAAAAAACCATGTTCAACACTCACGAACTAAACACATAGATATTAAACATCACTTTATTCGTGATATAGTTGAGAAAAATATAGTGTGCTTAAAGTACATTCCTACAGAAGATCAGCTGGCTGACATCTTTACAAAGCATTAGATTATGAGAGGTTTTCTAAACTTATAAAATCTCTCGGGATGTGTACTCAATAAACATGTCCTGAAATATGTTGCAGCACATCATTCAATATCTTAAGCTGCAACATAATTTACTGAAGCTTAGCTTCTTTAAATAATGACTTCACTGTGATGGATTATTCTCTAAATCAGTAACTGGAAGTCTTTCACCTTGAAACGTGATCATGCTTCATGTAAACATTCAGAGAACAATTATAATCACATAAGTCAAACTCCTCTATTTTGATAGTCATATCTTAGTAACTGAGGAACCTTCAAACTGAACACTTGATCATGTTCCATGTGAATTGTTTGACTTCAAAATAAGAGTTTTATTTAACACAAAAAAAAAATAAAAATTATATATAATAAAATCTATGCCTGCTAGCCAATTTATTTTTCTCACACTATTAATCATTAATAAATGTGTTTCTTATTTTTGTGAAAATTTCGTGAGTGCTACTATTTTTTATTATTATTTTATTTATTATTGAATTATCACTATTTATATGGGTCATGGGGTACATGGGTTAGTCTTTTATTTTCCACTAAGTCCACTCCTTATTGTGCCATGTGTCACGTTTTGCCTTCAACTGCCAAATAAACCTTTATTCTCCTTAATCACACTTTCTCCAAGAAAAACGCACACCACTTCTTCACCTTCTCCACTTCAATTTTTCTTCTGCAAAAATTAGGGCTTATAAATTTCGTGCTTCCTTTTCGAAAATTCACACTCAAAAATCAAAAGCACAAGAAGCAATTTTTTTTTATCTATTGTATCATGGCATCTCCTCCTAGAAATCCTCTTCCAGCCAAAGGTGATGTCCACAACGATGCTGCAGCACGTGAACCAGCAGACCCGAATCTGGCCATCATCGTTCATCCTGTCAATCTTGAAGCTATGTTGATCAGTTACATTGAGCCCGGAGACGAGCTGAATTCGATTGACCCAGACAACTTCGAGTTTGTGGGTCCCTCTTCCACTGCAGGAAGGTTTCCAACTCGCCGTTCCAAACGCATGAATCCCTTCCCAGATCTGAATACTGTTGGGTCACAACGCCGGAGGGGTGGAAACTCTCCCAGAAGAGGAGGCAGAGGAGGAAGAAGAGGTAATCGAGGTGGCTGTACCCCAGTTAGGCCAAACCCACCAAGAGGTCTCCATTTGGTTGATGAGGACACAGATGATGAAGAAGGAGATCCTACCTTTGCAGAACCAGAAGCCCAAGCTCTCTCCTCAAGCTCCACTGAGTCATCGTCAAACGACTCACCTCCACCAGCGTCAACTCAGGAGGAGACATCTCAGTCTAATATGGCAGCAGCAGCTTCTCAACCGGAAGATGTTGCTGCACATGTTCCAGAAGATGCTACTGCACCTAGACCTGACCACGGTTCGGTTCGGTTCCGATTCCGGTTCCGAACCGCCGGTTCCGGTTCCGATTTTGGAGGAACCGGAACCGAACCGAAAAAATCCGGTTCCTTGCGGTTCGGTTCCTAACCGGTTCCGGTTCGGTTCCCGGTTAGAACCGTAGAACCGTTCGGTTCTTAATAATTTTTTTTTTTTAATTTTATATAAATATATATATTTATATATGTATATATATATAACTTAAAAAATACTTTAAAAAACTTAAAAAAAAACTTTTAAAAATATATTTATTTAAATGTTAATATTTAAAAAAAATTAATTTTTTTTTTAAATACGTCAATTTTTTTCTTAATACTTAAATGTGTGTATATATATATATATATATATATATATATATATATATATATATATATATATATATATATATATATATATATATATATATATATATATATATATATATATATATATATATAGAGAGAGAGAGAGAGAGAGAGATAAATATATATATACAGATAGATATATATATATATATATACATACAGATATATATATAAATAGAAATACAGAGAAGTATATATATATATTTATATATGTATATATATATATATATATATATATATATATATATATAGAGAGAGAGAGAGAGAGAGAGAGAGAGAGAGCGAAGAGAGAGATAAATATATATATACAGATAGATATATATGTACATACATATATATATATAAATAGAAATAAAGAGAAGTATATATATATATATATATATATATATATATATATATATATATATATATGTATATATAAATATATATATATACAGATAGATATATATGTACATACAGATATATATATAAATAGAAATACAGAGAAGTATATATATATATATATATATATATATATATATATATATATATATATATATATATATATATATATATATATATATATATGTCTGTCTGTCTATGTGTATATATATATATATACATATATATATATATATATATATATATATAGAGAGAGAGAGAGAGAATTAATATTCTTTTTTTTTTTTTTTTTAAAACCGGTTCAAATGGTTAGAACCGCGGTTCTAACCGTCGGTTCCCGGTTCCAAAAATGAGGAACCGGAACCGAACCGGTTTTTTCGGTTCAGGTTCCGGTTCCGGTCAAACCGGTTCCGGTTCGGTTCTAAAACCGTTGACCCCGGTTCGGTTCCGGTTCCGGTTCCGGTTCTAACCGAACCGGTGGTCAGGTCTAACTGCACCCACTGACTCAGCCAATGTTTCTCAGAGTGCTGCTGAGGATGTTGCTCCCTACCAGGATGAAGAAATGCCTGATTTTTCAGGGATGTCCTCTGCCGAGCATGTTGACATTCCCTCTGTTGATGCTCAGGATTTCACTACCACTGAAGAAACACTCTCAGCACCACATGCAGATCCTCTGGAAACTCTTGCAGAAGCAGCTGTTCAAGCAGATGCAGCACCTTCTCAGGTTGATGAACCAGAGAAAAGTGATGACAACTGGGAAGTTCCCCTTGCCACTTTTCGCAAAAAATTGCCATCCTCAGAGTCAGACAGTGACTCATCTGAGGACTCCTCTCAGTTGCAGGAAGATGCTGCCCCATGTGTTGCATCACCTGAGCCAGCATTCATCCCAGATGAACTTGAAGACACTGAAGAAGAGGAATCCTCTGAGGAACAAGAGCCAGACTTGGATGGAAAGGATCTGTCAACTCCTTTTGAGGTAAACAATGCCTTCAGTCCTACTTTTTATTTTGAATCTGATTCAAATGTGAGAATCATGAATTGCCAATTCATTGAGGAAAAGAAGATTTCCAAGGATGAGTTTGATAGACATAGGATCACTGCTTTTCTTGATCAAAGAAAAATCCTTAGTCTAGTTGAGGTTGCCTGTCCTTATGATCCCTCTGTTGTTAAGGAATTTTATGCCAATCTGCAAACCTCATTTTTAAAGAAAAATTCTCCAAACTTTGGCAAAGTTTTTGTACGAAATTCCATTTTCTCATTTTCTCCCAAAATTATCAACTCTCATTTACAAACTCCTACTGTGATTGATGAGGATAATTATGGTGATTTTACTGAGGTCTGTAAGACTTTTTCTGGAAATTGTCTAAAATCTTGGCCTGCTCACCCCAGAAAATTCAAAGTTTCTCAACTCACTGCATTTTATTCTGTCATGTTCAGACTCACAGTGATGAATTGGATTCCATCCAAGAATGTCTCTGTGGTCACTAAACCTCATGCAGTACTCCTGTACAAATTGGGGATGGGATTACCAGTTGATTTTGGAAAGCTTTTCTTTAATAATATAGGTCAGCTTGCCCAGAAAATTTCATCCTCCACTCATCTTCCTTATCATTCTCTCATCTACTCAATTCTACTTTCTCAAAATTTGGATCAAGATGAATCAGAATATCTTCACACTCCACTTGGCATGATCACTGTTTCTCAAAATTTTCTAAAAGCTCCTCATGTCCAAGATCTTCCCTGGAATGGAGATAATTTTCTCTTGGTACTGAATGTGTTGCTCCTCATGTTGACAACATCCCTGACATTCTTGTTTTTGTACCTAGAGATCTCTTGTTACAACAGCTTACTCACTCTCTAGCTCAGATCACTTATCACCAGTCCATGGTGGAAATGCTTCGCAAAGCTCTTTCTGATCAAAAAGGGGGAGAAAAATCTAATCATGAAGCTGAAGCAGGGACTTCTCATCCTTTGGATGCCAGAGGCAGAGAGCAAGGAGCAAAGAATGAAGGTGAAACTCAAGGAGCAGAGGAAAGCAGTGGATCGAGTGCTGATGATGGAGGAGCAGCAGCTGATACTGAGGAGACTTTAGATATTCTACTTTAATTATTGTTATGAACAATAGTTGATTTTGTTTGATTTTGTTCTGACTTTATTTTCCCTCTGAACTTTTAGGATTGCACTTTGGTTGTTTTTCTTTTTGTTTAAATTGTGTTGAACTATTTTGCTGAATTTGTTTTGAATTGATTCTTTCTATATTTTGTTTATTATCAAATTCGGGGGGAGTTCAAGCAATGTCTCAGGGGGAGTTTTAGCTAAAATTTAGTTTTGATCAGAAAGTCAAAAAGGGGGAGTTTGACACACGTGGATTTTTCCACATAAGTGTTTTGAACTTTCTTACTTTCAAACTAAATTTTAGTTATGAATTAGTGGACTAAGTGCTATGACTTAGTGGGCTAAGTAGTGCTTAGTGGGTTTAATTATGGATATCTTTTTAACTTAATAACTAACCTACTAACCCATTATCTTGAGTGCTCTTGTGGTTGGTTTTCTTGCAGATCATGGGCTGAGTAGTGGAAGCTTGGAAAGTCTATAAATACCAAACTCAAGACTCAAGAAATGTAGATTCGAAGAAACAAAAGAAACCGAGTGCTGAAGTTTATTTACGAGAGTTTTAGTGTGTTTCTAGGATCTATTGTACGTACTCCTTATGAGTACATTATTTGAAATCTAGAATTTTTAATATTTCTCTTTTTGTTTCTAGATTTGAATGTAAGAATGATCATGAGAATGATTCATTCATAAGGAAGAAGTTTTCGTACATCTTCCATTTGTATTCTTGGAATACTGTTTGTTTAATATAATTTTTCCGTCCTGTAAAGAGCAAGTTCACAAGTTCTTACTTGTGAACATTTAAATATCTGAGTATTGTCTTTATATAGTTATATTTCCGCTGCATGTTTGTTTAAGTGTCATAACACTTAAGACAACATCTCTGTATTAAACGAACTCGGGACCATAAATTCTTTCACACACCTTCTAGGATTCATAACAATTTGTTCTAATTTACTTATTTGCTATTGAGCTATTTTTTTTCAATTGAAAAGATATTAATCAAATAATTGATGTGTTTTAATTTATTTATTTGTAGTTGGATGATTGTGTTTTGTGTCGGATTTATAAGAAACTTCCTCAGGATCCTTCGACGAAGAAACCGAAAAAAATGAAATTCAACGAGGATTCTTCGACGCCGACTCCGAAAAAATTGAAATCCATGAAAAGCGACGACATTTTCGATCCGGAGCACATTTTCAATCCGGAGCAATTGTCACCAACAGTATCGATGTAATCAATAGTTTTGGTTTTTGTTTATAGTTGGTTTTGTCTATGTTACAGATAATGAATTGAGATTCTATTAGTTTCACATTATTAATTGTTTATTTTTTTCTTTTATTATTAATATTATTGTTATTATTATTGTTTTTTTGGTGAACTCATTTTGCATGTCTGTTTGATCAATTTCATAGTGTTTGATGTTTCGATCAATTTCATGATTTTAGAGAATTGATTTTCTTAATTTGAAAGCCATTAAAAATTTAATTATTGTGATTTTAAAATATCTATATTCACTCATAATTAGAATTGGATAAGTATAATTTATTTTCCACACAAATAATAAATCATTAACCAAACTATGTAATCAAAATTCAAGATAAACTTCAGGTGTGTTTCAAGAACTTAGGACTCTATTAACGCTGAACAAGTACGCTATGTTTTTTACTCTCATAAGAATTATATTGTAATGACATTGTATATGTATATATATGTATGTATATGTTACTCCCTCCAAAAAAAAAATATATCAGAAATTCAAAGAAAAGTGATGGAGTTTCCACCAGGTATTCGTTTCAAGCCTAAGTGTTAGAATCCGAGAGGATTCTATTTCGGTTTTTCAACACGTGTGCGAAAAACGTGTATAAAAACTAGGGAAGTTTCCTTAGTTCTTTAAACTCTTATTTTGTCATTAATTTATTTAATTGCCTAAGTGTTTTATTAACAAGGAATTTATTTGTCTAAGACTTTCCTTGTTTACATAACTCTTTTTTCCTTACGTGAAGATTATATCTAACCTAATGGGCTCTAATTTTGTAGGGCTCTACTAATTCAGCTAAGGAAGTATAAGAAGGGCAGCATCAACGTTTTTATACGTTGTCCCTTTTATTTTGAGAGAAAACTATTTTCTGCTCTTACGTTGCTGCTCCAGAATTCCTGATCTTAAATCGAGAAGAAAATACAGAAAAAGGAGTTTGCTTCTTTCACCGAAAAGAAGATCGGTTCTTCGGGAGGAGAACTCAGAAGATCTCGGGAGGAGGTCGATCCGCCGACTGAGGGACTCAGCGTTGAAGGAATTTCAACCGTGCGGAAAGGGACGTGCTCCAAAGTGAAGATTCACAATTCAGCGTAGGATACAAGAACGGCGTCGACAAAGAGGGAGTCTTTGCATTTTCGATTAAGTCCTATTACTGTATTCGTAAAACTAAAAATTAGTGAATTTCATTTGCAGGTCCCCGTGGATGTAGGGTACAATTGTATCCGAACCACTTTAAAATTTGTGTCTTTTTATTACTGTTCCATTAACTGTTGCAACTCTTCGTAAAACAGTAGAACAGTAGCTAAAACTGAATCTGGGATTTATCGGACACAAATTTATAATTAATTTGCACGAAATAATTCTAACAATTGGCATCAAGAGCCTGTCACTAAATATATCTAGTGAGATTTTGGGAACTGATTACTCTTATTTTGTGCAGATATGAATACTCAACGAGAAGGATCTTCAACTACTCGTCCACCTCTTCTAATCGGCTCCAACTACTCATACTGGAAATAAAAAATGAAGATGTTTATCAAATCCATAGATGAGAGAGCATGGCGCGCCATCATAACTGGTTGGACACCTCCCATGATCAAAGGAGAAGACAAAGAGGAAGTATTCAAACCAGAAGCAGATTGGAGTGATGGAGAAATACTACTCGCAAACTACAACTCGAGGGCCCTAAACGCAATATTTAGTGGTGTTGATGATAATCAATTTAAACTAATAGCGTCATGTGAATCTGCAAAGAGAGCTTGGGAAATTCTTCAAGTCACATACGAAGGAACGTCAACTGTAAGGACATCCAAGTTACAGATGTTGGCCACCAAATTCGAAAATTTGAAGATGGAGGAGAATGAGACGATCACTGACTTCCATGCTAAATTATGTGATATCTCAAATGAATCATACGCACTCGGTGAACCATACTCAGAAAGCAAATTAGTGAGAAAAGCTATGCGCTCATTACCTGAAAGATTCGCTTACCGAATTGCTGCCATTGAAGAAGTCAGAGACGTTGACACGCTCAAACTAGACGAACTCATGGGGAAACTTCTAGCACAAGAACTCAATCATGGTGAAAATCATCGTGAAAAGTCTAGAGAAAAGAAGATAGCCTTTCAAGCAGAAACATCATATGCAACGCCCCAAAATTCGTCAACTCAAGAAGATGAGCAAACAGTTGAAGAATCCTTGGCACTACTATCGAAAAATTTTGGGAAATTTCTCAAAAAGATCGAAAAAAGGGGAAATCTTTCAAGCACAGGGAAACCCGTGAATTTTCAAAATTCTAGGAGAAATTCAAATCAAGATAACTCGGAGGAGTCAAAACCAAGAAGAATACAATGTCGAGAATGCGAAGGCTTTGGTCACATTCAATCAGAATGCGCAAACACCCTGAAGAAAAAGAAGAAAATGTCACTTACTACTGGTTGGAGCGATGAAGAAGAATCTGATGATGACCAAGGAAACAACAATCAAGTCACTAACTTTGTAGCATTCAGCAGCAAAGTTCCTCTGGACAGCTCAGAATCAACTGTTGCTTCAACTGTTGCAACAGACTGTGAAACAGAATCCAGGTATGAAAATATGTGTTCTGATTATAAAAAAAATCTAAACGAAAATTCTTCTTTTGCAGAGGATCCGAACAGCAGCAGTGATGAGGAAGAACCAACCTTGGATGAAGTAAAGGAGGTATATGAAAAAATGTACCAAAAATGGCTCGACGTCGTTAAGGTAAATAACTTCCTGGAAAAGGAGAAGTTTGTGCTTGTAGAGGAAAACAAGACACTAAAGGTAAGAATCTCTACTCTTGAGGAAAGGGTCATATCTAGTGATCAAGAGAAAAATAGTTTGCAGGCTAAACTTACTCAAACTCAAGAAGCAATTGCAAAATTAAACTTGGGTAGAGGTAATCTAGATGAAATCTTAAGCAACAACAAGCCAAACTATAATCGTCTAGCCATAGGAGGGAGTCAGCTACCCAAAGTTGATCTAAAGCGAAAGGAAGATCAAAACAGAAAAATCAACTTTGTTAAACAAGCTTCTGTCTCACAAACAGTTGCAACTGTTGAAGCAACGAAACACAATTCAAAGAAAAGGTTTATTCCCACTTGTTTTTTCTGTCAAAATCCAGGTCACATACGTCCTAGATGTTTCAAATATTTAAAACTTGTGAAAAAGCTTGTGGCTCGTTCTCTTTACTCTGCTAGGGCTGATTATTTTCCTTCACCCTCTCAAAAACCCAAAAATAAAATTGATATTTCCAATAGACCTCAGCAAAAAATTTGGGTTGAAAAGTCCACGTTTAAATGCTTATCTGCGATTACTTCTTTAAAAGCAAGTACTACTAATGATTGGTATTTTGACAGTGGGTGTTCACGACATATGACCGGTGTTAAAGAGTTTCTGAAAAACTACCAACAAATCACCGGTGGAGCTGTTACCTTTGGAAACGGAAAAAAGGGTGAAGTGCTAGGGAAAGGATCGCTAAATCATGAGAATCTGCCAAAGTTGAAGAATGTACTACTTGTAGAAGGACTCACGTCAAATCTGATAAGCATCAGCCAGCTATGTGATCAAGATCTTGAAGTCAGATTCAACAAATTCGCATGTCGAGTATTAGACAAAGACGAGAATTGTGTTATTCAAGGAACTCGATCATCTGACAACTGCTATATTCTTGTCTCTGCTGGTATGAACTGTTTCAACAGTCTGTCAGACTCTACAGTGCTTTGGCACAAAAGAATATCTCATGAATTCTCCGCACCTAAAACACCTCAACAAAATGGAGTGGTTGAACGCAAAAATCGCACTCTGCAAGAGATGGTCAGGGTCATGATGAACGCAAAGGAGATCGCTCATCGTTTTTGGGCAGAAGCAGTTAACACTGCATGTCATATTATAAATCGAGTCTATCTTCGACCAGGTACCACTAAAACTCCGTACGAAATTTGGAAAGGACCACTGGAAGAGGAACCAACAAAGGAATCGGAAAACAGCTCCAGTGTCGCACCAACAGTTCCAACAGTTGATGCAGCCTCTACCAATTCAGAAGAAAGTGACGTCAATTCTGAAACAGGAGACGAAGCTGAAGTCAGGCCTCTCGAATTGGATGATCAAACTCACAAGGAACCCTCAAGAAGAGTAAAAAAGAATCATCCAGTGGATCAAGTCATTGGCCCGGTAGAAGAAGGAATTCAAACCCGAGGCTTTAGCGATGCTGATTGGGCAGGTGATGCAGACGATCGAAAAAGCACAACTGGAGGATGTTTCTATCTTGGGAACAATCTCGTGTCCTGGTACAGCAAAAAACAGAATAGTATCTCGCTTTCCACTGCTGAATCGGAATATATCGCCGCTGGTAGTTGTTGTGCCCAACTCTTATGGATGAAACAAATGGTATGTGATTATGGTATTAGTCAAGATTTATTGCATATTTATTGTGACAATATGAGTGCGATTAATATTTGCAAGAATCCAGTACAGCACTCTCGAACTAAGCATATTGAAATTCGCTACCATTTCATTAGAAATCTTGTAGAGGAAGGAACTGTCTCATTAGAGTATGTCACAATGGAGAAACAACTTGCTGACATCTTTACTAAACCCCTAGATGCACAAAGGTTTGATTCCTTGCGAAATTCGCTTGGAATTTGTATTGTCTGACCTGTGCAGTTGCATAAACTGTTGCAACAGTCTGTGTCCAGACTTGCAACTTTTAAAGTTTTATGGACACATCACGCATACTGCATTTTGTTCATCTAGGTTATGCATTAGACATATTGCATGTGATGAGACCCCTTGTGTATTGGATACTATCTGTACTTTCGAATCTTGTGAGGTAGAACTTCATCATTCCCCAAATGATAGCTACAGAGGTTTTAGCTTATTTACTACCCTTCACAGTCTTGTCATGGTTGAACACACTCATAAGGTAAAGCTGCCGCTCCAAATGAGTGAAAGCTACTCTTGAATTTTCGTTAATTCTATATATAAAATGTCAATCAATTGGTCTGTGAATAGTTCGAAGCCTTTTTGAGTTGAGTCAGTAAATCACGTGGCCGAAAGCTCGCTACAAGGCTCAATTAGAAAGCCCAAGGGACTACACATTGCACGACCATTATAAATTTTATATGCGGTCAGTGAATAGTTCGAAGCCTTTTTGAGTCGAGCCGGTAAACCACATGACCGAACACTCACTACACGACTCAATTAGAAAGCCCAGGGGACTACACATTGCACGATCATAACTATCTCGCTATTTTAATTGCTCTGCTCTTCATGAATAAGCTACCTTTGATAGTGTGTGTATGCTGCCTAATAAGAGTGTTTTTGTGCTTGATTTGAGGATACTAAATTTGCTGTTAGTCTCCTTAGTCTATCTCTTGGAGCTTGCTTTTTGTTAAAATTGAAGATAAACCCCATGGTTTGATAGTCCTAATAGTATCCTATTCACTTGTGTTTATTCACTCATTTTTTTCTCACGTTTATTTTTCGTCTTAGTTATTTGCCTCTGCATGTTAGGCATTTATTTATTTATTTATTAAAAAAAAAAAAAAAAAAAAAAAAATTCCGGGGTGGGTTCGTAATTTTTGGCGGTAATATATTTCTTCGGAGTAACTCACTGTTCTGAGCATTTTTTTCTTCTCGAAGTTTATTTGAACTGTGTTGGGCTTCATATGCGAAAGTTGAGAGTTGCTGTATCTGAATTTGATTTTCATTAATTGAATTTATTGTGAGCATAATTATTATATTTGCAATTCTCTCACTTGACTATTCCTAATTGCTAAACTACCCCTGAGCAGAGCAACAGTCATCCTTGGAGAATCCCGTATTCAATTTTTTTCTCTCCAATTTTTCTTCTTCCCTACTGCTCTGTTTGCTTCTTCTTCTTCTTTTGCAGCAAAACCCCAAAAATTCAACACAGTCGAAGGGAATCAACAACATCGTCATGGGCAAAAGAAAAAAAAAAAAAAAAAAAAAAAAAATTCGGTGGTTCATCCTCGTCGTCCAAACGACGGTCCTCACGGCCGCCTTCGTCGAGAATTTTGGCAATCTGCCACTCATTTTGGTCCCTAGGTTTTCTCCACCGCTGTCGCCGCCAGTCTCACCGCCGTCACCGTTCATCTATTCTCCACCATCTCCTCCACTGCCACACTCGCCGGCTGCCCAATCGTCACCACTACCGTGTGCACCGCCATCGCACCACCCAAACCGGCCTCACCTGCAACCCGCCACCTCGCCGCTCTCGTCGACGCGTTACTCACTCTGCCTCGCCTTCCGCTACTCGCACCACCGCAGGTCACTCTGCACCGGATCCCGTGGTGCCTATCTCTGCTGTCGATGCTTTTAATTCTCGGTTCTTTCTCCGAGCGCATCAAACCCGGTGGCGTCTGTCAAGTGGTTCATGATTTTTATGCCAACCTATCTAGTGGGGTCTCTGATTGTCGAAGTCGTTTTTACGAAAAAGAAACTCGACTATTTTACTGCCCTTGCTCAGAAAGGGGGAGATTATTCTTGAGGGGGAGTTGACAACGAAGCATCAACCCAGGAGGAACCGCATACAGGGGGAGCTGATGCAGCTGCTGGAACTACTACTGATCCAACTGTTGTTGCTCCAACTGTTCCAACAGTTGATGGTACAACAGCTGAAGTTGATACGAATGATGACGAGGAGTTGTTCGTTGATGCTGAATATATTCTGGATTAGTTTTTTTTGTGGTTGTCGAATTCATTTTCTGAACAACGGCCTCTAATAGTCTGCTAGGCTTAACTTTTTTCTTGTTTTGTTAACTGCTGTTTTCTTTAACTGTTCTAACAGTTACTCTATTATGCTGTCTAATGTTTTGTCAGGTATTTGATCAAGGGGGAGGACTTGATTATAATAAATAGATGACAAAGGGGGAGATTGTTAGAATCCGAGAGGATTCTATTTCGGTTTTTCAACACGTGTGCGAAAAACGTGTATAAAAACTAGGGAAGTTTCCTTAGTTCTTTAAACTCTTATTTTGTCATTAATTTATTTAATTGCCTAAGTGTTTTATTAACAAGGAATTTATTTGTCTAAGACTTTCCTTGTTTACATAACTCTTTTTTCCTTACGTGAAGATTATATCTAACCTAATGGGCTTTAATTTTGTAGGGCTCTACTAATTCACCTAAGGAAGTATAAGAAGGGCAGCATCAGCGTTTTTATACGTTGTCCCTTTTATTTTGAGAGAAAACTATTTTCTGCTCTTACGTTGCTGCTCCAGAATTCCTGATCTTAAATCGAGAAGAAAATACAGAAAAAGGAGTTTGCTTCTTTCACCGAAAAGAAGATCGGTTCTTCGGGAGGAGAACTCAGAAGATCTCGGGAGGAGGTCGATCCGCCGACTGAGGGACTCAGCGTTGAAGGAATTTCAACCGTGCGGAAAGGGACGTGCTCCAAAGTGAAGATTCACAATTCAGCGTAGGATACAAGAACGGCGTCGACAAAGAGGGAGTCTTTGCATTTTCGATTAAGTCCTATTACTGTATTCGTAAAACTAAAAATTAGTGAATTTCATTTGCAGGTCCCCGTGGATGTAGGGTACAATTGTATCCGAACCACTTTAAAATTTGTGTCTTTTTATTACTGTTCCATTAACTGTTGCAACTCTTCGTAAAACAGTAGAACAGTAGCTAAAACTGAATCTGGGATTTATCGGACACAAATTTATAATTAATTTGCACGAAATAATTCTAACACTAAGGATGAAGAACTCATCGTTTTCTACTTGAAGCCAAAGGTCGACGAACAGCCTGTCCCTCCTTCTGAAATAAACATCGTCGATTTTTACCAGTACGATCCTCAGACGCTAGCAGGTAAATTAAAAATATGTTTCTTTTTTACGATATCAAATATTCTTAATTGATTTGAATTAACTATTGATCTGATCATGCATGAAAATATTAGTATATTATTCCTGGATTTCTGTTTTTTTAATATTAGGGTTCAAATTAATTGGTACTTTTTCTTTTCTGTTTTTAATTATATATAATTGATTTGAACATATGTTCCTTTTAGGGTTGAATAATCTTTTTGAACATGCATGTGATGCTACGTGAAATAAATATACCAGCTCTTTTTTTTAGGGTTTAATTTTATTCTAACTTAGATTCTTGTATCTCACCAGATGTAAAATTAACATTATTATTTATTATTTATTATTTATGCAGATGAACATCCTTCTCGACTCGGGCAAAAGGAATGGTATTTTTTCACGTTTCGGGAGAAGAAGTATCAGAACGGAAAGAGGCCTAATCGATCGGCTGGCAATGGCTATTGGAAGGCCACCGCAGCAGATAAGCCTATACACCTTGATCAGACGGAACAAATCATTGGTTACAAGAAGAATTTAGTATATTACGAAGGAGATCATAAATATTCACGAAAGACCGATTGGATTATGCACGAGTACAAGTTACCTATTGCAGACCCTACTCCTAAAACAGAAAAACTCCCAGAAGATGAGAATGATATGAGGGTACGTGTTATATTTTGGTTATTTTCCGGCGTAGTCGTAATTTTTTTTTTCCCTCTTAATTTAAATATTTGAAGCTATTTACTGATTGTCGGTTTATTCCCGATTAATTATTTGCAGTTGGACAGTTGGGTGATATGCCGAATCCACAAGAGAGAAACAAAGTCGAACAAGGCTGAATTGGACGACAACAACACACATGTTGCGTTACCACCACCACCACAAGAAATGGATGAACAACGACACCACCAGCACCAGCAGCAGCACCACCACCACCACCACCAATATAATCCTTTTCCACTAGTAGACGATTTTTTCCCGGAAGACGACGTATACTACGGCCAGTATGATTTGCAACCACCACAACAAATGCATTATCAGCAACAACAAGACGGTTTCTTCCAACCACGACAACAAGACGAAGGTTTCCAACCGCAACAACAACAAGACGAATGTTTCCAACCGCAACAACAACAAGACGGTTTCTTCCAACCACGACAACAAGACGAAGGTTTCCAACCGCAACAACAACAAGAAGGTTTCTTCCAACCACGACAACAAGACGAAGGTTTCCAACCGCAACAACAACAAGATGAAGGTTTCCAACCGCAACAACAACAAGACGGTTTCTTCCAACCACGACAACAAGACAAAGGTTTCCAACCACAACAACAACAAGACGGTTTCTTCCAACCACGACAACAAGACGAAGGTTTCCAACCGCAACAACAATCAGACGGGTTTTTCGGTTTCTTCCAACCACAACAAGACGAGGAGTACTCCGAATATGTAGCGAGCTTATTATATTACAGAAGTTTGTCTAGTTAATTAAATTATCTATGCATCTTCAAAATTGTTAAGTCGCATTTTTTTTAATGGATAAAGCCAATTGTAGATTATCCAGGGAATATATATATGTATGTTTAAATTTAACTGTTGAAGCTATGCATATCTATGTATTAATTTTAATATTTGAAATTCAATTTATTCATACACATACTTACAAA
The DNA here is from genome assembly GCF_056151865.1 of Erythranthe guttata. Taxonomy (NCBI): domain Eukaryota; kingdom Viridiplantae; phylum Streptophyta; class Magnoliopsida; order Lamiales; family Phrymaceae; genus Erythranthe; species Erythranthe guttata. Next base: position 7,977,811 of record NC_142536.1, read on the forward strand.
ATACATACACATGCATAATATGTACCTCAGTAAAACAAGTAGATATCAATGTTGGTATTTCTGATAAGGTAAAATTTCAACCACGGACCACTGTCATATTTTTATAACATGCACAACATTGAAAAAATAATTTTGAAATGGGAATCGACATCCAGGAATATTGGTTATTACTTATTTGTTATACTCACTACAAGAAATTTTATATTTCACAATGACGTTTTTTGTTGTTGAAAGGGTAAAATTTCGTTGCCAATACAATTCAGAACGATTTTTTTTTTGTTGCCATGTTCGTTGCCAAATCCTCGTTGCTGAAAGTTCATGGCAACGAAAATAAAAAATCGTTGTGCATACACTATTATCGGCAACGAATCTATTTCGTCACCCAAAATACATCGTTGCAAATACGTTTATAATCTAGAACGAATTTGTTTCGTTGCCAATACATTTATTATATGCAACAATTTTATTTCGTCGCCAATGTATTTAGTATACGCAACGAATTTATTTCATTGTAAAAGATATGTATGCACAACGAATTTATTTCGTTGCAAAAGATATATAAATAGAAAACAAAATATACCAATATGTGTGCCGACCCGACGCACATCCCCGACCCGACTCACATCCCCGACCCCGACCTATTCGAAATCGGAACTGTTGGGTCGAACTCAGGGCTGGCCCAACGGGCCACAATTGATAAATGTCAAATATATACAATTTTATTTCGTCGCCAATGTATTTAGTATAACGAATTTATTTCATTGCAAAAGATATGTATGCACAACGATATCGGAACTGCTGGGTCGAACTCAGGGCTGGCCTAACGAGCCACAATTGATAAATGTCAAATATATACAATTTTATTTCGTCGCCAATGTATTTAATATACGCAACAAATTTTTTTCATTGCAAAAGATATGTATGCACAACGAATTTATTTCGTTGCAAAATATATGTAAATAGAAAACAAAATATACCAATATGTGGCAAAAGATATGTATGCACAACGAAATCGGAACTGCTGGGTCGAACTCAGGGCTGGCCCAACGGGCCACAATTGATAAATGTCAAATATATACAATTTTATTTCGTCGCCAATGTATTTAGTATACGCAACGAATTTATTTCATTGCAAAAGATATGTATGCACAACGAATTTATTTCGTTGCAAAAGATATGTAAATAGAAAACAAAATATACCAATATGTGTGCCGACCCGACGCACATCCCCGACCCCGACCTGTTCGAAATCGGAACTGCTGGGTCGAACTCAGGGATGGCCCAACGGGCCACAATTGATAAATTTCAAATATATAGAGACATGATAGTAGAAGGATTTGAACCCTGGTTGATTGCAAGTTATAGACCTCTCCAACCGCTGGGCCAATAGTGCAGTTGTGTAAATAGACTTCAAATAAATTTATAATAATTAAATAGACAAGGTAAAATAATTAAAATAGTTATATAAATAATGTAAAATAAATTATATAAATAAATAATATTAGTGTCATAACGAAAACTATATTTATTTTATGTTCAAAAAAAATAAAATTTACAATAAAACAAATAAGATTTTTCTTGTCATATTTTATTATATATAATATGTATATATATAGTTAATGTATTCTAATAAATTTGAGATTGATGAAATTCTAAAATTAATTAATAAATTCAATATTTTATTAAAATATTTATATCGATTTAATAACATATAAAGTAAATTAAAATCAAGAAAAAATAGTTGGTTTTTAAATTTGCAACGAATATATTTTGTTGCCAAATCTCTTGGAGCATTTACAACAAAAGATTTTGTCGTCGTTCGTCACTTATTGGTGACAAAATAAATTTGTTGCCGTTGTAAATGTATTTACTACAATTTTATATCGTAGCAAAAAGAAATGCTCTTTTGCAACAAACAAAATTGTTGTCTTTCATGAAATTCGTTGCAAAATATATATGATACTATTCACAACAATATATTTCGTTGCCTATGAGATTCAAAGGCAACAAAAATATCTTGTTACAAAAACGTTAATCTTTAGCCACAAATACTATATTTCGTTGCTAAAATATAACTATTGGCAACGAAATTAATTTCGTCAATAAAAAAATCGTTGCCTATTTTGCATTTTCTTGTAGTGACTATTTATTTTATTATTAAAGATTAATTAGTAGTTATATCTGTTATGAATTCTTAAGTGTGGATGACCACAATTACTCACCATCATCAAGCACCATTACTCCCACCATTTACTCACCATTATAGGTCCATAACTCCTTGTAACTCATGACCTTTCATGGTCTTACTTGTACTATATATAGTGTTCCATTGTATTGAGTTGGATACACAAGAAGAAGAAGAGAATAATATATTTGATTCTCTCTATATTACTATGTCAATTCATCTTTGCTTTGTTCTTCTTTATTAGTTTCTCAACACGTTATCAGCACGAATGTTCTATTTCCATTTTCGAGTAAAGATGATCCAAAGAAGATAATTACGTCTCAACCATAGAAGATGAAAAGGGAGTTGATTTCAAATATTTTATTGTTGTTTTAAATTGATTAAATATTAATCATCTTAATTTTGTTGTAGGTGAATTTTCGTGCAATTCACGAGTCTGTACTTCGATGTCTGTTTTGGACCTGATACTGTCCGAATTTCAGAAAATTCAAAATACGAAACTTGTAAAATTTTCTGTTGGATTTTCGGAACATTTTAAATCATCGAAATCGGATCTCGATCAAGAGAGATATGCTTAAAATACTCAGTTCTGCCAGAGCTGTCCCTTGTGCGAATTTTGAACATGATGTTCTAAAAATAAAAGGGACGATTATAGGCCTATAGCCTATATTACATACGAGATTAAAATTCTCGATTGAGTATATTAGACTTTAAGTCTAAATGATAAGACTCTCGAACATTTGAGTTAGAGGGTATTCCCCATTTATAGTACTATTCGTTCATGATCAACGTACTATAACAATTTTATTATATATTGAGGCTTGAGGCCCAAATCGAGCACGTGCAATCAAGTGACTCAAAGATTTTAATGATATATTAAAAAACAAAAGCCACTTGCTCTCTAATTTGTGCGACTTGAAAAGCTCGATCAATCGAAAAAGACCTCGAAGTTCCTAAATTTTAGGCTCGAAGCCTAGTTTAAATATGAAAGCTTGAAAGCTTATGTGGAGGAATATTAAATATAAATGCTTGAGGCCCTGAATAAATTTGAAGACTATAAGTCTCAATTGAATACATTAGACTCAAGGTCTAAGCGATGATAATCATCATTGAATATTTGAGTTAATGAGTATTTCCCACTCAAGGTACTATTATTAATTTACGATTACGTACCAATTATAAAGGTTTGAGGCCTAAACCGAGTACATAAATTCAAGGTATAAAACTCAAACCTTGATATTTGAATAATATATTGTACTCGAAAGAACTATTGAGTTTGTTGTTCAATGATGTATATGAAGATTTGAGTTAATTATAGTACTATTATTTCATGACAAGTACTATATAATGATTTATATGAAGCCTTGAGGCTCAAATTGAGTACGTACTTTTAAGCAATAAAATTCAAATTTTGAGATTATATATATATGCACTCGAAAGGACTATTCCTTTGTAATTCAATGATATGAGACATATCACACAATTCGAAATTATTTTTGATAGCTCAAGAAGAAATGTAACTATGAGCGTTGGATCATTGAAGTTAAAAATCCATTTATGTCTCATGATATCACAAAATATTCGTGTTATTGTTATGTGCCTTGAGGACACAAGCCAAATATTTCATAATGAAAATGTGTCTATAAGACACCGAGCAAAATATTATTGTTTCATTTTTCAAGAAACAAGTACTTAATTTGGGGTATGTGTCTTGAACACATAAGTAAAAGTAACATTACATGTAGTTACTTATGAAGAAGAACATAGATAGATATTTGATCCTCTATAATTTGCTCTCTTTAAATCTTGACTTGTTGTTTTGCAAACGACAAGTAAAATATTTCATATTGATATATGTGTCTTGAAGATACATATAATGAAGAATTGTAAGAGAAAATATTCTCTAATTTATGGATCTATATTATGATCATGAAGTGACAACATAAAAACTCAAGTTGCACTCGTAATAGCAAAATAAAGATTTTTAATAGCATATCGTACTATAATACGAGTTGTGAGCTAATACAAAACTCGTTCAATTGTTGTTATTCTTTGAAAGTGAAAACAACAATATTAAAAAAATTCAAAGAGATATGTTGACATGAAAAGCTATCATGGTGCTAAAGCTTATTTACTATAAATTTTATCTCAACATTACAAGTGGAAGAGAGATGAGAAATATGAAAAATGATTGGTCATATCCATTTTATGATAAAGCATGTTGATAAGCTTTATCAAACACCAATAGAAGAGCAAAAGAAATTGTGTTGATTTTGGTGTCACAGTATTGACCAATTCAATTAAAGATTTTGAATCACAAAAGTTTAGTGATGCAAATTTTATTCAAAATCCATATCTATGGATGGATGTATGTGCATGATTTTTTATACTTAGTCAAGATGAGATGAGATGAAATTTCAAACCAAACGATAAAAGGTGGGATCTCATTTTCTTGTTAAAATTCGAAACCTCTGCAACTTCTGATTTTTAAAAATTTACAGTTTAGTCCTTCAAAATTTTCAAAAATTTCATTTTAGTCCCCTAGATTTAAAAAAATTTACGATTCAGTCCAAATGTTTTTCAGAATATGCAGCTCGTTCCTTTCATCATCCGAAATTCTGAATCTATTTCAACATTTTCAACTTTCACAGATTTTTTTAAAATTGCAGCCTAGTTCCTGAAGTTTTCAAAATTTACAATTTGGTCCCTAAATTTTCAAAATATACAGTTTGGTCCCTGAATTTTCAAAGTTTTGAAATTTAACCATTTATGTTCAGAATCTGTTAGATTCTCAAACGAAGTTATATTCAGCCACATAACATGATATCATGTGGTTTGTTTATTATTTATGCTATGCAATCTTTTGCACCCCTAATGGGTGATATTTCTATGGCATACATTGTCAATTGCCATTTTAATGAGACAATTTTCCCGCCGTTAAGGGGGAGATAAGAAGCCGGTTCTTGTATAACGGCGTGAATTATATGAAATGATATTTGTCTCATCTAAATTTGTGCATGGAAATATTTAAGAACAAAAGAAAAAAGAATTTATTTGCAACAATTTTAATGTGTAAAATGCTAGATGCATTTATCGACAAAATAGCAACTTGATATTATAATATATGTTGCAAATGAGTGCAAGAGAAAATGTCTAAAGAAGGACACATTGCACATTAGATTTTTTCATGAACGTCTTAATAAACGAATGTCCTCGTAGGACAAATTTTACATTGTGATTGCATCGTGAATCCCTAAATGGGTGAAAAATGATTACGATACACAGCTAACCAATTATACTTTATACATATAAGAGGGGGAGATATATAAATGTTGGTTCGAATGATTGACACCCTTATAAGTGGTGTGAATACCGTTCAATTCAAGTCTACTAGCGCTAGTAGCATCATACTCTCATCATATTACTTATCTCATTCGATGAAAGGATTCGTCTTAAAGACGATGTTGGGGGACGCCTCAACACTAGTATCCATTACTATGATTTGAGAATTTTTGCCAGTTGTGGTGGCATAAATGAAATACATATTTGGATGAGAAAATCATTGATGATTATATGGTAGCTACCAAGACCATTATAAATCGAACCATTATGTGCCAATAAAGAATTGATTGGCAAATAAATCATGGTTAGCTTGCTCTCTAAGTGAATAGAGAGGCATTTGAGACTATTAGTTCTCAACGTTGTTGTTGTACCGATATAATATCTTAAAGAATTGAAAATTCTTTTCGAACGAATATTCATGTACCAAATTGAATGTTAATATTGAGTTTGAAAATAAAGTGGACATGTAGTCCTCAATACCCCCTCCACATTGTGAAACTCAAAAGCGCGCATTTTGTCCATGTAGGACATTTATATTGAAATAAATAATGAGTTCAAGCACATAAAGTATTATGACAAACTTTATTGATGCAATATAGAATTCTCTATAAGAGAAAAAGACATGGTACATGAAAAGATATGGATCTCTACAAGAGATCGTACCCACAAAGGCTACAATCCCCATTTATATTAATATAATTCTTTAAGGAGAATCCGGTACCGGATTGTGAAATAGTGAGCTCTTGATTGATTATAAAGAAATATGGGGAGTACTTAAGATGTTATCGAATAACTATATGTACAATTATTTCTATAATGTGAAGAGCTTGAAGCTCATAAATCTTAATAGATGTCGACATCTAATTGGTCATTAGTATATGCATTCACAAATGCAATTGACCATGATTATTTGAAATTATTGATGACATGAATTTTACATTGACTTGCGGTCATTACATATAAAGTTGTGAAAGTCTTTAGTGCCAAAGTGGGTAAAATCATTGCGGTAAATTTCAATGCCTTTTGAAAATATACTTTTATGATGCAATCACTTTATGATGGTATTCAAAATTATTTGACATGCACCATATGGATGCAATTACCGCATATTTATATGGATCATAAATTTTTATTTCAAAGAATTGAAAATTCTTGAAGCATATAATAAGAGGTCTCATGAGTTAGACTCTACGAATGATCCATTCAAGAATATGGTATTGTCACCTTAGTTAATACATTGTTTACAGAAGGAATAATCAAATAAATTGATTTCCATTATCATTTGGTGCGAATTAAATCTGTGGAGACTCATGAAGAGCTCACAAAAATGGTCAATTATTTGGTGACATAATTTGAGATGAAAAAATATTGGAAGGGCAAAATGCATCTCGAAAAGAAGATCTATTGAGTGATATTATGTTTGTCCAATCATTGGATATAATTGAAGATATTTTAAGCCCTCGAGAAGATAATGAAGACCTTGGTCTTAATATATGAGGATAATGATGTCGGATTGCACTAACGAGAGTGTGGCTATATCAAGGGAGGTGGCCGAAGAATTATTGAAGATTTCTGAATTACTCGAGAGTTAAAGAAGAAAGACGACATTGACAGTTATTGATGACAAACAAATAACGAGTTTGCAAATCCATACGTCGGCGATCTTACTCCAATATAATGTCTCATGCTGAAATAAGGGGGAGCGTGATCAACAATTTCAACACTGTACTCTTTTTCCTTCGTCCAAGTTTTTATCCTAATGGGTTTTTCTTGGCAAGATTTAAATGGATATGTACTCTTTTCTCCTTCGTTTAGGTTTTGTCCCATTGGGTTTTCCTAACAAGGTTTTTAACGAGGCATACTCCATATATGGTAGACATCCAAGGGGGAGTGTTATGAATTTCTTAAGTGTGGATGACCACCATTACTCACCATCATCAAGCACCCTTACTCCCACCATTTACTCACCATTATAGGTCCATAACTCCTTGTAACTCATGACCTTTCATGGTCTTACTTGTACTATATATAGTGCTCCATTGTATTGAGTTGGATACACAAGAAGAAGAAGAGAATAATATATTTGATTCTCTCTATATTACTATGTCAATTCATCTTTGCTTTGTTCTTCTTTATTAGTTTCTCAACAATATCTTAATAATTTTTTTTAATGTGCATTCAAACTTGGGTCAAGTGATTTCAGGATCTGTGGCTCCATATGTAGGCCACCAAATTAATGAGGGGCAAACAATAATTAAGAGATATTAATTTTGTTCTTTGATGTAATTGCGCTAGCTAGGGGTAAGAGTCGGGTGGATTGGATCAGAAATAACATTTATGAAAAATTTCGCAAAAAATTTGGAAGTACAAAATTAATTCCAATTTCGATTTTAAAAAAAATCGGAATTTTAAAATCCATTCCAATTCCAAAAATCCCGGAAATTTTGGGATTTTGAATTTTATTCGGAAATCTCATAAATTTTAAAATTTCAAAGCATAACGGAAATTTCCATAATTTTTCAAAAATAAGAACATCAAGGTCGATAAAAGTAAAACTAATAACTGCTAAATTTCAGTTAAAAATAAATAAATAAAAATAAACCAAATATCCAATAAAACTTCTAACAACAATTCAATCTGTCAAAATCCCAAAACAAAACTTAAATCAAATTAATGTTTCAGAGAAAAATAAAATAAAATAAAAACTTAAAATATGTATTATAGAATATATATTATTTATAGACTGTATTTTTGGGAAAAAATCGAAGTTTTTTATAATTTTTATTTGAAGGATATTTTTGACTTTTCAGATCAAAAGACACAGAGGTTTTAGCATCCGGCACCCCTGTGTAATGTCTAATGCCTAAAAAAAGCACTAGGTTAAAACAATTAGCACGTACCCCCGGTGTTACAAAAGGCCCCTACGAGCTGATCGTGTGATACACTCGCCAAATATGCGAATGGGGTTCGACTTTTTGATGTGAAAAGACCCAAATACCCTTTACATTATAAATTTCAAAAATAAGCCCCAAATAAAATTTTAATTTTTTCAATTCAATCCCTTCAAGTTTCAGAAAAACCCTCTTCTCCAAAGTCAGGGACTGAATTGCTAACCAAAAAAATCCCAAAAACACCTCCGCCGCTTCTCACCACCAGACCGTTCCTGTAACTTTCGGGGCCCTAAGCATGTTTGGGAAAAATTATACTAATTTTTTTTTTCTTTCTTTAAAAAAAAAATAATTTCCTCATTAAACTACCAACAAAAAGTAATATATTAAAATAATAAATTACATTAAGTAGAAAAAACAAAGTTACTCGATTTTTTTATTATTAATTTCCAGAATTTTTATTCTATTAAAAGATGGAAAAATGAAATGTCATACTAGAAAATAAGGGTTTATTTCTTTTATTTGCTAAATTTTGTGTATGTCAAAAGTTCTTAATACGTCAAAATTAAAAAAAAAATAGAAAAATAAGCCACATTTACTTTTTTCTTAGAGTCGTGTTGTAGCTGCCTCATAAATGTTGGGGATCAGGCATGTGTGCTGCTGCAGCGGAAAACAATTTTTTTTTTTTTTATTTTATTTATATAAACAAACACACACACAATAATAACAATTAATTGCATACCTTTTTGCTTCCAATCACCGACAAACATACTCGCATATATAATTAATTTAAATAACATAAATTAAATCATCATAGCATGCTCGCGAAATTAAATCAAATAATAAACATTCTCAACGAACGATTCACACAAACACAAAATAAATTTCATTGAATTAGTAACAGTTGCTATATTACCAACGATCACATATGTCAACAAATTATAGTCCATGTATATATATTCACGCTATAACTCAATTTCCACACCGAACATCCATATAACACAAAGAGGAGGCCCTAAATTTGATTTTGTTTATCAGGTACATACCTAGGAAGCAAATAGATATAATCCACTTCCCACCAATATGTCTTCATTTACATTTTTTTTATGTTACATCTTTAATTGTTAATTCGAACCTTAATATTTGTTTCTTACAATACAGAAAATGAACCAACCATGTCTCTTGCTTCTATTTTTCGCTTAAGAGACTTACAAGTAACGCAAAACTTGGAACGCTTAAACTAAAAGCTTTACGAGTTGGGAGTGAGATAAGCTACGGGACAGACTTCATTACAAAGTTGCGGGACAGTATTCAATATCCCACCAATATCCCACCAGGGTCTCCCACCAAAGCCCAACCCCGGTCAACAAATCTATAAAAACACCGAAATATCAATACATTGGCAGAAATCTTCCCAAATTCTTGCAAAACTCTGCCACAATATTATTTTTCTTCTTTTTTGCAGTACTCTGCTACATATTGGGGTTTTTGATTATTCGTCAATTCTAGTGATGGTATTTGCGAACTTTCAATAAATAAATTTTTATTGTATAGTTTTTTTGATTTATTTAATGTTAACAGTCATAGTCATGTAATATTCTTCATTTATTTAGAGTTAACATGTTTTAATTTTTGAAAATATAATTTTATTCGATACTTTTCTTTTGAAGAAAATAGGTTAAATACGTTTTGTATCCCTGATATATAGTGTATATAACACTTACCTCTCGATATTAAATATTTTGTATCTTAAGTTTTAAAAAATAATAATAATCTTAATATATTTCCACTTTTATTGGATGGAATAATTAAAAAAAAATCAAATAATTTATTAAAAATTTCAATTGAAAAGTCAATGCCAATTGTAAAATTTTATATTTCTTTTGTATCTAAAAGTAACTAAACTTAAACTATTGGAAAAATATTGATAATAATATATATTGTATAATAATGAATGAAATTTTTTTTAAGAAATTAATGAATTAAAATAAATTTAAAAGTCACTAAAATTAATTATTTTAAGAAATTAATTATTGATTGATTTCTACAAATTTATTACAAATATATTGCACATACATTTTATGAAACGATGTAGAAATTAAAGAATAATTAGTTGTTTGGAATTCATTGATTTTTTAAAATGTTTTCATAGTATTTTTTTTTTTTGCAGATGACCCCATTGTGCTTTCATTTTTGCAGATACCCTCTTTAAGTTTGACACACTAGGTTATATTTGACGGAAAAACTAACGGAAGCTATCCTCCATTAATCACAGGGGGATTATGTGATGATATTACAAGCACAAGAGGGTCATCTGCAAAAAATTGAAACCACACGGGTGTTAAGTGCTACTTACCCTATTAAATATGTACCCAATTTAAGATAATATTTTTAAGGATAAATTACACCTACACCCCGGAAGTATGCTAAAATAACTTTAAAGTCCCTGTGGGTTTGGTAATTACAACCACACCCCTGAAACAATTACGGAGCCAAGATTTCATGTCATGGGGAGCGATATGCACTTTATTTGCTTTTCGCGGGGCCGTTAATGCTACTATAGAAGAAAGTTTATAAATATTGTATAAAATAATAAGGATTTAAGAAATGTTGCAGGAGCTATGTGTTGTCTCAACCACTTTCTTAAACTAATAATCCGTTAGAATCCTAAAGTAATAAATTATCCAATGCATTATTTCGGGGGGGGGGGGGGTGTTAAGTGTATATGTTTACACTTTATCATACCTTTTTATTTGAGCTTTTGGTGTGTTTTAACGATAATTGGTGCGTAAAAAGTTGATTTATTGTATTTTAGGTACAAATTGAAGGGTTGGAAAAGATGCAGAAAAGTCCACACCTCCGTCCACTCCACAGTTAACGGAAGCCTTCATAGCCTGGCAAAAATCTGACCGTTTGCTTCGAGGGTGGATTATCGGAACACTCACAGAGGAAAGTCTTGGACTTGTTGTTGGTCTCGACACAGCTTATACAGTGTGGGAGGCCCTAAAAAATGCATATGCCCAAGAATCACAGGAACGTGAATTCACACTACGGCAACAAATAACGTATTCTCGAAAGGAGGATCACACAACAATCACCGAACACATTAGCAAATTCAAAGTTCTCTGTGACAACTTAGCGGCTATCGGAAAACCTGTTCCAGATCAAGAAAAGGTTTTTTGCCTTCTCACAAGTCTTGGCCCACAATATGAAGTTTTTACCACAACTATGTTGAAACCTCCGAGGCCTGCATACTCAGAATTGGTATCTCAACTCCAGAATTTTGATCAAAGGCGTAGTTGGTTCTCCAACCAGACGGATGGCCCAACTCCTACTGTCCACCCTCAAATGGCTTTTTATGGACAACAACAGCGATACTCAAAATCAAATTCATCAGGCTATCGTGGCTCATCACGGAAATTCACTTCCAATGGACGTGGTTTTCAGGCACAACAACAAAGAGACTCCAACCATGGCAATTCGTCTTCTGCAAATCTCCAACGACGACCTCCACCACCAGGGGAACGCCGAATGACATCTGTGGAAAGGGAAAAATTCCGCGATCAACAATGCCAATACTGTGGGGCGATGGGCCACATTGCTAAGATATTTTGGTGGGTGCCAAAGAATTCCACTCAAAGGAATGAAATTCCACAGGCACTTGCAGCTCTTACATTGGATAATACCATTGCAGACACGGAATGGACCACGGACACCGGAGCCTCCAACCATATGACAGGTAAACCAGGTATGTTAACAAATATCCGTACACATTTTGGTGCTGATTCTGTGTTAATAGGAGATGGTTCTTCTATGCCAATTCTTGCAACTGGTGATTCTTCTTTACGGCAAAAAAATATTACCTTGCCTCTCAATGATGTTTTGTTGGTTCCAAACTTAACAAAAAATTTATTGTCAGTCAGCCAAATAACAACTCAATTTCCAGTTAATTGTGAGTTTTCTAATGTTGATTTTTGTGTTAAGGATCGGGCAACAGGTCGACCAATGATCACTGGGAAACGCAAGGGTGATCTTTATGTCTTGCCCACTTTTCCGGAACTGTATTTCTCTCATCGTTTTAGATCCAGTACTGCAGAAGTTTGGCACCAACGCCTAGGCCATCCCCAATATTCAGTTTTAAGTATGCTTAAAAATAAAGGACTTATTGATGTCGTAGGGACAACAAAATCACAAAATTTGTGTGATAGTTGTCAACTAGGAAAGCTTAGTCGTTTACCTTTTTCTTGTTCAAAACATTCAAGCATTAGTATTTTTGAAAAAATTCATTGTGACTTATGGGGACCTGCCCCTGTTTTATCGATTGGAAAGTTTCGATATTATGCTTGTTTAGTTGATGATTTTTCCAAATATACGTGGATTATCCCCTTACGAAATAAATCTGATTTTTTTGTTGCATATATTGCTTTTGAAAAGTATGTCTTTAGGCAGTTTAATAAAAAAATCAAAATCTTTCATTCCGACGGAGGTGGTGAATTCATCAATTCCAAATAATCGACTCACTTTCGCTCTTCAGGTATTGTTCATCAGGTATCTTCTCCTTATACTCCCGAACAAACTGGTGTGGTTGAAAGACGTCATAGGACTATACGAGAATTAGGAATGACCATGTTATTTCACTGTGGTGCACCTTTATTTTTATGGACAGAAGCTTTTACTACGGCCGTATATCTTATGAATCGTCTACCATCATCTGCTCTTAACTTTCAAACACCTTATTTCATGCTTCATGGAACGCATCCAGTTTATTCGTCACTTCGAGTTTTTGGGTCTAAATGTTTTCCATACACTTGGGATACAAGAAAAAATAAATTTGACCCAAAAACGGTTCTCTGTATTTTTGTAGGATATAGCGACACGTATAAGGCATATAAATGTTTTCATCCTTCAAGCAAAAAAAAATTTATATCACGGTCATGTTGTATTTGATGAATTGATTTTTCCATATAGACCTACTAACACGTCTTGTATTGCAACAGAACAACCGCATACAATGAGTATTTTTGACTCATGGTTGCCACATGCTACTGTTTCTTCTTCACCAGGTATATCTACGGCCGCTTCATTACCTCCTTGTGTAAGTCCTCTACTGCCCACTGCTACAGCTGATCCCACTCCCATCGAGCCACACATCTCTGATGAAAATAGGGAGTTATTCGAGTCCCCAAATATTTCTGCTCCGTCTGTAACAACTTCATCGCCAGAGCCTCATGTGTCTGATAATTTTCCCGAAATAATTGAAGCACCCGAATTGTCTCACACCAATCTTGCACCAGTGAGTCATTCAATGGTCACTCGGTCTAAATTAGGAGTGATAAAACCAAACCCGAAGTACGCCTTAACCACCATCACATCTTCCAGTATACCTCGTGAGCCCCATAATGTCAAAATTGCCTTGGCAAATCCTGGTTGGAGAGCAGCCATGTATGAGGAATTAGATGCACTACATAAGAACGAGACTTGGTCTCTTGTTCCCTGCACACCAAACATGCATGTCATTGGTTCAAAATGGGTGTTCAAGTCAAAACTTAAACCTGATGGCTCTTTAGATCGTCTCAAGGCACGTTTGATTGCAAAAGGGTATCATCAAATTGATGGAGTTGATTACACTGAAACATTTTCTCCGGTTATTAAACCAGGGACAATACGCATGATAGTTACCATAGCTCTTGTTCAAAAGTGGCCTATTCGTCAGTTAGATGTTAAAAATGCGTTTTTGCATGGTTTGATTTCCGAAGATCTTTACATGCAACAACCACCAGGGATGAAAGATCCTCAATATCCGTCCCATGTTTGTAAACTTCAAAAGGCCCTCTATGGTCTAAAACAAGCACCGCGTGCCTGGTTTGACCGATTTAGTTCGTTTCTTATTAAATATGGTTTCTTTTGTAGCTTAGCTGATCCGTCACTATTTATTTTTCACTCCGTTTACGGATCATTATATTTATTACTTTATGTAGATGATATGTTGCTCACTGGATCCACTTTAAAACTTGTTTCCGACTTTGTCCAGGTGTTAAGCAATGAGTTTGCAATGAAAGACTTGGGGCCTATTCATCATTTTCTTGGAATGGAAATTACGTCAACAACGAGTGGACTTCATTTGTCTCAATCACACTATGCACTGACTATACTTGAACGTTCCAATATGGTGGATTGCAAGCCAATGAGTACACCTCTTGAAGCTAAAACGAAAACATCCTCTAAAGATATACTTTTGACAGATCCAAGCTTTTATCGAGGACTTGTTGGAGCTCTACAATATCTTACACTAACTCGTCCTGATCTTTCTTACAGTGTTAATTATGTCTCTCAATTCATGCATGCTCCGACGTTCACACATTTAAAAATGGTTCGACGCATTTTACATATATTAAAGGGACCATTCAAATAGGATTACACTTTTCTTCACGCACTACACTTGATCTTTTTGCCTTCTCTGATACAGATTGGGCAGGGTGTCCTACTACACGGCGCTCAACTACCGGTTATTGTACATTCCTTGGGAAAAATCTTATCTCATGGTGTGCCAAGAAGCAACATACAATTTCTCGCTCCAGCACAGAAGCCGAATATCGTGCCATGGCAAACACGGCGGCTGAACTCACATGGATATCTTTTATTCTGAAAGACCTTCGAGTTCCATTGTCATCACCTCCGGTACTCTATTGCGACAACCTTAGTGCTCTTTATATGACAGTGAATCATGTATTCCATGCACGTAGCAAACATATCGAGCTGGATTATCATTTTGTGCGCGAACGCGTTGCCCGTGGGCTACTTGTCACTCAACATATTTCCTCTGAAAATCAAGTTGCTGACCTATTCACAAAGCCAATGTCAAAAATCGCTCTTCGTTCTTTCCGCAACAAACTTTGCCTTCAGCCCCGGCAAACTTTGCGGGAGGATATTAGCAACGTATCTAATAATCACGGGAGTCGATGGAGAGATAAGGAAGATCAAAACTCTTGGAGAGATAAGGATGAAGACTCTCGTGATTTACCCACAATAAGAGGAGAGAAGTTGGGTGAACTTGGAGACCTTACGGCAACAACTTCAACCCAAGATGATAACTCACTTAGATAAGGCAAATCAAGGATTCATAGTTATCTAGGATTCCTGTCTATTGTATTTAAATACCATATCTAAAGCCTATTTGTTTACGGTGAAAAAAACATACAGCAATAAAGAAAAGCTTTTTTAATATTATTCTTTCTTATGAAAATTAATCTTTGTTTCTCTCTTTTCAAGCATAGATTTATCGTTTATGACTTATTTTATTTGTGTTTTTCCTTTAATCATGAGTAGCTAATTTTCTTATTTCTAGGATTTTATTTGGAACCCTATGTGGGATTTATGAACCCCTTTCTATGATTTTATGCAAGTTTTAATTCCGGATTATTTCTTCTACTTGTTTTATTAAGTTCATGAAACTGGCCACTTTATGCGCTTTTATGTTATTGTTAATCGCATGAATCGGAAGATCGGGTTAATAATTAGAACTGTGGTAGAAGAGCCTTTGTGGTATTAACATAGGAATATAGTTAATCTCTTAGGTAGCCATTATTGAGATTTGTGCTTAATGTTGTGTTCTAGAATTAATTGCATAGGAATATAGTAATTGAATCTAGGGTATTAGAATCGTAATACACGCGGAAGCGGGTTATGATTATTTTAGCATCTCAGGTTAATAATCTGGGTTAATTGCTTGCATAATTGAAGGAATTGGGGGAATAATAATCTCATAGGGGGAAGAATAAAATCCCAGGCTTGTTTTCATTGATTAAATCTTCGTTTTAATTGCTTTCTTGTTTTTGTCTTTTTAATTGCTTTAGTTTAATTTAGCTTATTAATCATCTTTCGACTGTGTAGGGTGGGCTTGATAACAATTGGTAGAATTTAGCGTCTAGGTTTAGATAATTAAATATTCCCTGTGGGTTCGATATCCGGACTTAATTGTCCACTTTATTACTTGTACCAACAAGTTTTTGGCGCCGTTGCCGGGGATTATTTTAATTATTTATTTTATTCTAGCTCTAGATTTGAACAATTTTCACGATTCACCCATTTAATTTTTGTTTTATTTTTTTAGGTACTGTGTATGCGTAGAAGACCCGATCTTGCTAGAGAACCGTTTGATCCCGAAATCGAACGTACTTTTCGAGCGGCTAGGAGACTTCAACGCGAAAACAATATAATGGAGGACGAAGAACGCAGGGCCGCGGGCAATTTACTCGAGGCCAACGGAAACCAAGTCCAAGACCCACCCCCTCAACTTCCAGCACAGCCAGCAGTTCGTCCACGAGCACTTCAAGATTACATAATCCGAACTCTAGACGGATTCCGCCCGAGCATCCAATATCCACCCATTGAGGCGCACAATTTTGAGATCAAGCAAGGCCTCTTGACGATGCTCCAAAATAACGGGTTATTTAGTGGATTGGCAGGTGAAGATCCCCATCTTCACATTGTCAATTTTCTAGATACCTGTAACTCCCACCGTCAAAACGGCATTTCCCAAGAGGCGCTTCAATTAATTCACTTCAAGCACTCCCTACAAGGAAGAGCTCGCCAGTGGTTGATGTCCCAAGCCCCCCACTCTATCTCGTCGTGGCCTCAACTCCTCAACTTTTTCATGAAAGTTTATAGCTCACCCGAGAAGGACGAGAGAATCCGACGAGAAATTCATAATTTCGTCCAAGAGCAAGGCGAGCAATTGTACGAGGCATGGGAGAGATTTAAGACCCTTTTGACGCAATGTCCAACACATGGAGTCGAACAATGGCGGCAAATCCACATCTTCTACCAAGGGATCAACGAGAATGCACGAACCGTTTTAGATGCCTCAACCGGAGGTAATTTTATGAGTCAATCGATACCGGATGCATTTATCATGCTGGATCAAATTGCACAAAATCGGTTTGCCAAGTCAAGCGAGAGGACGATTAGTGGAGCCAAGAAAATTCCCGGAGTGTTAGAGTTAGATGCAATTACGTCCCTTCAAGCCCAAGTGACCCAAATTGCTCAACAAAATCAACTCCTTCTGCAGCACATCAAAGCAAGTCCACCACAACAAGTCCAAGCAATTGATTCTCCATGTTGTGAAATTTGCGGTGGAAATCATTACACGCTCCAATGCCATCAAGATCTGGAGTCACTCAACTACGTCAACAATGCACCTCGCCAATTCCAAAATCAAGGGTGGAGATCACAAGGGCAATATGGAGGAAATCAACAAGGCCAAGGATATCAAAGACCTCAAGGTCAATTCCAAAATCAAGCCCCTCCTCAACAAAGCTATCAAGGCAACAATCCACCGGCCCAAAAATCAAACACGGAGGAGATATTGGCCCAATTCATGACTGCTACTCAAGCCTCGCTGCGGAATTTGGAGAATCAATTCGCTCAATTCGTTGTGAACCAAGAGAAACGTCCGGCGGGAGCATTGCCATCAAATACGGAAGATCCTCGAAAGCAAAAGTTCGAGACGTGCCAAGCTATCGATTTCAAGATCGAGAAAAAGGAAGAAATTCAAGTCAAGCCGCAAGTCACTGTAGCCGAATGGATCGAGCCAATCCCATATCCACAAAGATGGCTAACGAAAAAGATCGAGGTCGAGACATGCCAAGCAGTCACCTTGAAGAACGGCAAGAAATTGGAGGAAGCTCCACGAAAAGAGAAGAGAAACACGGTAATCGAGAAGCCGAAAAAGAATGAGGAAAAAGAATCAACTCATGGAGAGCCACCATCGACGGTTCCTTCACAAGTCCCTCCAATTCCTTATCCTCAAAAGTTTATAAAGAAGAAGCTCCATGCCGAATATCAAAGATTTTTGGACAAGTTGAAGGAAATTCGAATAAATATTCCTTTCATTGAAGCACTTCAAAAGATGCCAAAGTGGGTGAATTTCCTAAAGGACCTCGTGAAGAAAAGTAAGAAATTGCAAGGGAACGAGATGATCCAACTCACGGAGCAAATTAGTGCAATTCTTACTCGGCCTCTTCCACAAAAACTCGGCGATCCAGGTAAGTTTACTATTCCTTGTACTATAGGAGGTAAAAAATTTAGACCGCTCATTGATTTAGGTGCTAGCATTAATCTTATGCCGTACTCTACTTTTAAAAATCTTGGGTTAGGAGAAATTGAACCGACAGCTATAACTCTTCAATTAGCCGATAGATCTTTAGTTTACCCAAAAGGTATTTTAGAGAATGTGCTAGTGAAAGTCAATAAATTTATCTTCCCTGTCGATTTCGTTATACTTGATATAGATGAGGATAGGGAGATACCTCTTATCGTAGGGAGACCTTTTTTAGCCACGTCAAAAACGCTAATTGATTGTGCTAGTGGTGATCTTACAATGACTGTTCATGATCAAACAATCAAATTCAATGTTTTTAGTGCTAATAAAAATCCATGTGATAATAATGATTGTTTTGCTATTGATCTTATGGATTTTACAACTCATGAAAAATTTGATGTTTTGAACTTGGACAATGGGAAAGTATCTTTGAGTGCAGGAGATGATGGCAGAAACGGGAATCGGACGGAGCAAGTTTACGTCATGGACTCAATTTCAACTTCTCCGAGAGAAATTCATACGAGTTTGAGTCTTAACGGCGATGAGAGTGCAAGGAAGATGTTGCCACCCAAAGGCTCGAGCAAGTCACGAGAGAAGGATGAGTCAAGCTATTGTGGTCGTAAGGAGAAAGTCAAAAGGAAATTGCACAAAGGACAATTGGTGTTATTGTGCAAATCACGGCTGTGGTTATTCCCAAGGAAGCGCAAATCAAAGTGGTCGGTACCATGTATTGTCCAAGAGATTCTTCCTCACGAAGTGGTCAAAATAAAAGAGCGAGATTCAAACCGTACGTTCAACGTGAAGCGGAGCCAACTCAAACCGTATTGGGAAGCGAGTGAAGATTTCCAAGTGACTTCGGTCACTTTTGCTTGAAATTAAAGAAGCAACGTCCGGCTGAAGACTTTAAACTTAGCGCTTCTCGGGAGGCAACCCGAGCTTTAATTGTTTTTCGTAGTTTTCTTTAATTTTTCGTTTCGTTTTTATTGTCATAGGCATGCATTCTAATTAATTTATTTGAATTTTAATTTTCAGGGTCGAAAACATGGTCAGGGGGTCCAGACGGCCGTCCGAAATTGCAAGCAAAATCCCAGACGGCCGTCTGGGAAAGAGAAGGCCGCAATTTGCAGCTCTGCCTGTGGGACGGCCGTCCGAAAAATAGCCTAAAAAGTGGGACGGCCGTCCCACAACCAGTGAGGGCAAAAAAAAAAAAAAAAAAAAAAAAAAAAAACCGGACAGCCGTCCGAAAAAGAGCACAAAAACCGGGACGGCCGTCCGAGTTAAAAATAGGGTGTTTTAAATTTATAAAATTATATTTTCTCCCTCATTATTTCCTAAACCCTCCTCTTTTCTTCTCTCAAACTCCCACACACAAATTTTTGAATTTGTTTCGAATTTTTCTTCCAAAATTCACAATTTTTTTTTCTTTTGTTGGTGTTGACAGGGACGTTAGAGAATCGAATCAAATTCTCCAAAATATACTTATTTGAGAGAGCTAGGGAGGAGCACCCCGATCACATCGACTCCGACTGAATCAGGTGTTTTCTATCCTTAAACTTTGGGCTAAATTCGTTGAGGGCAACGAAAATTTTAAGTTTGGGGGTGAAAAAACCGTTATTTTTGTGCTTATTTGTTTTAGTTTGCATGCATTAGGTTTTATTCGTTTTTATTGTTTTTCTCGTTTTTCCGGAAAATAAAAAATAAAAAAAATAAAAAAAATTTGTTTGAGTCGAATGCATCGATGAGTTATGATGATGAGAGATGATCAATGTTTGATGATGAAATTGCTTGTTTTGTGTGACAAGGATTTGATGTTTGTTTAGCTTTCGATTCAACGGAACTTAGAAGCGAATTATTGCTAGGAATCACATTTTGTGCATTGCTTTGGTTGAATGTTTTGTATTTTAAATTTGGAATTAATTTGTGCTAGATCATGCTATGTTCGGTTTTAAAACTCAACTTAGGAAATTTATGATACGAAGTATTGAGTAGTGAGTGATTTGGGATATGATTTGGGACTTATTTGAACCGTTTGAGCCTTTCAAGCCGACATTTTTATCGAAATTATCCTTAGAACCTTGATTTGAGCCTCGGAGAAAAGGTGTTCTTTCTTTTAGCCAATGAGTAAGGTAGAATAGGTGGAGATTCTTGAAAATTACCCCTTGGAGTTCGGTCGAGAAATTTTATAAGGTCCTTCTTCTTCTTCGAAAAAAAAAGGAGAAAAAAAAAAAGAAAAAAAAAAAGAAGACAAATATATATGCTTCTATATATATATTAAAAAAAAACAAAAAAAACAAAAAAAAAAAATAAAAAATAAAAATAAAAAAATAAAAATAAAAAAAATAAAAAAGAAAAAGAGAAGAAGAAGAGACTAGAAGGGAGAAATAAGGACTAGTTGTTGAATTATTTTTGAAAACTCGATCCATTGTCTCAAAAGCAAAAGTGGAGACTTTTGAACTTTTGAGAATCGAGTTTATTAAAGTCCGTAGAGGTGAATTCATTGTTTCAAACGCCTATCTTTCAATTTTTGGCGTAATCACCTGAATTAAAGAAAAATAGCCACATATACCCATAATATTTCCTACCTCGAACCAAAGAGCCTAACAATTGAAAGCCACAAAGCCCCAATGATCCCAATAGCTTAATGTTCGATATTAGTAGACTAGAATAATTTGGTGAGTATTTGGAGTCAAGCATATGCATGTAAGTATAAATTATTTCTATCTTTAATTTGCAAATATTGGATGCTTGAAGCATTTGTATGAATTGTGGTTTTTAGTAATGGTGAGTGACTAAGTGTTGTTGAATTTTGAGCTTGCGAATGCCTAAGAATTGTCATTATAATTACAAGTTCTGAAAACGTGAAGTTGATCATTGATCTATGTGATGAGATGTTATAGTTGAGTTATTTGCTTATTGGTAGATTTTGCTTGAGGACAAGGAAAAGTTCAAGTTTGGGGGTGTGTTAAGTGTATATTTTTACACTTTATCGTACCTTTTTATTTGAGCTTTTGGTGTGTTTTAACGATAATTGGTGCGTAAAAAGTTGATTTATTGTATTTTAGGTACAAATTGAAGAATTGGAAAAGTATGGGGTCAAAACTGAAATTTTGGAGAAAATATGGGCCAAAAGTGAAAAAAATCAAAATTCTGAATATTTAAAGCTCGGACCCCGTCCGAGTTTTAGTTCAAATTGTGGGACCCCCGTCCGAGACTCCGAAGCTGCGCAGTAAAGGGATTTTAATTGCACAAGGAAACTGCCTTTTTCCCCAAGTTCTTCACCCTATATTAGACCAAGCCAAGCACTCAATTGGAATCTTTTGACGCAATTTCAAGAGCAACAAAGCAATAACGAAGACGAAGAATTCGAAGACTCTAAGCATAGATTTATCGTTTATGACTTATTTTATTTGTGTTTTTCTTTTAATCATGAGTAGCTAATTTTCTTATTTCTAGGATTTTATTTGGTACCCTATGTGGGATTTATGAACCCTTTTCTATGATTTTATGCAAGTTTTAATTCCGGATTATTTCTTCTACTTGTTTTATTAAGTTCATGAAACTGGCCACTTTATGCGCTTTTATGTTATTGTTAATCGCATGAATCGGAAGATCGGGTTAATAATTAGAACTGTGGTAGAAGAGCCTTTGTGGTATTAACATAGGAATATAGTTAATCTCTTAGGTAGCCATTATTGAGATTTGTGCTTAATGATGTGTTCTAGAATTGATTGCATAGGAATATAGTAATTGAATCTAGGGTATTAGAATCGTAATACACGCGGAAGCGGGTTATGATTATTTTAGCATCTCAGGTTAATAATCTGGGTTAATTGCTTGCATAATTGAAGGAATTGGGGGAATAATAATCTCATAGGGGGGAGAATAAAATCCTAGGCTTGTTTTCATTGATTAAATCTTCGTTTTAATTGCTTTCTTGTTTTTGTCTTTTTAATTGCTTTAGTTTAATTTAGCTTATTAATCATCTTTCGACTGTGTAGGGTGGGCTTGATAACAATTGGTAGAATTTAGCGTCTAGGATTAGATAATTAAATATTCACTGTGGGTTCGATATCCGGACTTAATTGTCCACTTTATTACTTGTACCAACAGGGGGGGGTGTCATTGTAGTTACAAATACCACAAAGACCTTAAAATTATTTTAGCAGACCTCGGGGTTGCAAGTGTAATTTACCCTATTTTTATTTTAAATATTAAAATATGAAATTTTTGTTAATAGATATTTTTATAATATAGTTTAATTGTTCTTTTGGGTTATTCCATCCAATAAAAGAGAAATTTTGTATGTATTAATATTTAAAATGCAAAATAATAGTGTTTGAGGGGTAAGTATTACAAATGATACTTGAAGGGGTAAGTGATATGTATGGTATACATTATGGGTCTAAAGTCTATTTAACCCTTTTTGTTAAAGACATTTTTTTTTTCAAGCACTCTCCCAAATTACTTTACTTAAGTGGGCCTTGGAGAAATTATCAAAGTATGCAAGTCGAGTTAAGTATCTCCCAATACAGACAAAATTTTCTAAAACTCCAAACATGAAAGTTGTAGAGCGTTCTTCTCTTTTTCCAAGGCATATTTACACTTCGAATTTGGAGGTGGGACGATAGAGTTATGCGTGTTTTGATAAGTGTTCATTTTGCATGATTTTCACTTATCAATTCTTCGAGTTTTGGTCTTCGTTCATCCGAGTTTTCGGCTTTATTTGTATATATTATGCGTTTCTTGTTTTATTTGTATTTTAGGTAAAGAGAAGCTATTTTTGCCGATTCGAAGCGATTTTGGAAGCGAAGCCAAGAACCAAACCAAAAGTGCATTCTCGCGGATTGTGGCAGTGTTTGGTATTCCAAGCATAACTCTCGCATACAACCTCCGATTGAGCTGATTCAAGTGGATCTAGAAAGAAAACTTCAAGGGCTACAACTTTTGTGGAATGCATATTTGTCAATTCGGGCTTAAAAAGCGTGAAAAAAATGTTTGAAGTTAATGTAGAGGCCAGATCGCAATCCAGAAACACCGGATCGCGATCTGGTGGCAAATTCCAGTAGCAGCGAAAAATTGGGGCAGATTGCGATCCGCACCTCCTAGATCGCGATGTGGGAAGGCGGTGCGCAGTTTTCGAGGCTGGCAGATCGCGATCCAAGAAGCCCAGATCGCGATCTGGGCACAGAAATCGAGACAAGATATTTTTGTTTGATATCTTACTATAAATAGAAGGTCTCTTTTTCATTTTTCGATATCAAGACATATATCTCGACCTGTTCTTCGATTTTTCTTCGGTTTTTGCCAGTTCTTCGCGGGAAGCTTCGACGAGGGTTTCGACTCGGGTTTTTCATACGCTTTTCTTTACATTTAGTTTATGATTTCTCGTGTTCTTCATTTTGATGCTATGTTTGTAATGAACTGAGCATTTTCTTTTAGGGAAATGAAACCTTGTATATATAGATTTTGATTCCCAGATCTGTGATCTATTTGTCGTTTTTGGATTATGTTTATGTTTTCCTGTATTAAATGCTTTCGATTGTTAGGCCAACAGTTGAATTGATTCTAAATGGGAATGAACTCGAGAGAGGATTTTTCGTTTGATTTTAGGAAAACATAGCTCGGGTTGTGAAAACGGAGACGTGATGCACCTCGGGTAGCCCTTAAGGACTTGACCTAAATGCTCTCTTAATATCAGGTTCTGAACGGAGACGTCGGACCTATGGGTAGACTCTAACTACATTGGAGGAGACGGGGGTTAGGGTACTTTAGTGTCTGGGTTAGCGAACATAGAATTGACAATAGATTCGGATTTATAGATCTTTATCGATAGTACACCGGTGGATTTTACCCTAGAAGCCATCACACGTCGAAATTCCTTGCTTGTCCTGGCGGGCCGTTGTTTTTATTTTTGTTTCGTTTTAGCTTCATTTCATCCCCCATTCTTTCGTATGTCTAGATAAAGTTTAGGATAGTATAATTATGGTACTTGGTAAGTTTAGGAACTTAATTCCCTGTTGATCGATATCTGGAATTCACTATTCTACAAAACGCGATATTGTACACTTGCGGTAATTTATGCGTAGGTTTTACGCGTATCATGTTTTACAGAGAGATGTCCAATTGTTCGAAGATTGCCGAAATAACTTTGTTTTGCACTTTACTCGTGGAAAATATAAGATATAAAATTCTTACCAAATCCCCCAACTTAAATAATACTCTCCAAAAATTGTAACATTTTGAATAGATATACTATTTTATAACATATTATGTTCATCTGTAATGCATTACCATCCCCAAATAAAAGAATACGAAAGTTTGTCATTTCATTATTATAGGTTTGAATTTAGATTGGACGGCTTATTCAAGTTTGTATTTGTAACTTAAGTCATAATAAGTCATAAAAAGAAGTAATTATGCATTAACTCTCCATTATAACGATTCATGTATACAAAATATATTCAGATTGTGTTTTGTTCAGAGTTTTACAGAAGAATAATTTTTTTATATAAAATCATAGAAAATATATAGAATCAACAGTAAAAGAGTCTGTTACATGATTTTTGAACGTTGGGGGTCTAAAAATACAATTTGTGCGTATTAGTTGGGAAAATGGTGTAGATTTTCCACGTAGGCCAAATTCTTCTTGACAACGACGAAAATAAATCGTTCTTACCCGAGTCACTACAGCTGATAGAGTTTCCCAATTTGACGAAAAATTATACGTCCATTATACGGTGTAAGTGTGTTCGAAAAACTATCCCTCATAATTTCCTTCGATTATAGGCCATTGAAAGACCATGAAAAATTCTAATTACTCAGAAACATATCTTCATTTTTCCCTGGTTCCTATAAACATCTTTGTCGTCATAGCTTTTTTAATTTTTAATATGCATAACTATTACAGGTGATGTAAACTTAACAGTTGTTTTAAATATTCGAATATAGGAAGATCGAATCAATTTGTTTAGCTAGAATCTTTTCTTTCATAATGGATTATGTACATCATTTTAATAAGGTAGTAAAATTATGGAAGGAGATGTTAACTTCACTAGCTCATTTAAGATCTAGAAAAAAAGTTATAATTGCAACAACGACATCTGGAGTTGGCGCTGCAATAATGCCTGGCGGAAATACAGCTCATTCACACTTTAAAATACCAATCGTTGCAAATGAGTCCAGTGACTGCAATATATCGAAGCAAAGTGGTGTGGCTAATCTATTGTATACAACAAAATTAATTATATGGGATGAAGCTCCAATGGCAAAAAGATGGGCTATTGAGAATGTGGATAAGTTATTTAAGGACATAATGGGAAACGATGAGCATTTTGGGGGTAAAGTAGTGGTCTTTCGTGGTGATTTTAGGCAAGTACTACCCGTGGTTTCAAGGGGTACAATTCATCAAACTATTTATGCCATCTTGGTGAAATCAGCGCTATGGCATAACATGATAAAATTTTCTTTGTCGAAGAGTATGAGTGCACAAAAAGATCATGAATTCGGTTATTTCTTACTTCGAGTTGGAAATGGAGAGGAAACCTCTGATATTGAAGGCAACATTAGAATTCTTGAAGAGATGATTGTCAAGTATGACAATGAAGAGGATTCCATGGCACGGCTTATTGATTCAACTTTCCCGAGCTTGAGTAGTAATGTTGAATCCTCTACTTACAAGACAACTCGAGCAATACTAGCATCTAAAAATGAGGAAGTTGATAAATTGAATGAAAAGTTAATTTCTATGTTTCCTGGAGAAGCAAGAACATTTCAGAGTTTTGATGAAGCCATCGATGTTATAAATAATAAATATGAAGAGGATTTTCTCAATTCTTTGACTTCAAATGGCTTGCCCCTGCATAAGTTAGTCTTGAAGAGAAACTGTCCAATAATCCTCCTAAGGAATTTGGACGCATCAAATGGATTGTGAAATGGTACAAGAATGGTGTGTAGGAATTTCAAGTCCAATGTTATTGATGCGGAAATAGTATTTGGCGAACACGTCGGCAAATATGTTTTCATTCGTAGAATACCACTTTCCCCAGTTGAAAATGAGGGCTATCCTTTCAAATTCAAGCGTAAGCTATTTCCTATTAGACTTTGCTTCGCTATGACAATCAATAAAGCACATACCCAACAATTCTTAATATAGGAGTCTATCTGCCTCAACCGGTGTTCTCTCATGGCCAACTATATGTAACACTATCAAGAGGAACTTCATGATCGACAACCAAAGTTCTAATCAAGCCGGATACTAACAACCACACCATTATACAGTTCAGGGCAAATTTGTAACAATGTGGAGTGATTTTTTTTTTTTAAGTTGTGGAGGGATACCCAATGTATTAGTTGCACATTACTTACATTTTCATGATGCATGCATGTGGGGCAATGAATTTTTAATAGAATCTAACGCCTATTTACGAGCATAGTATTCACATATTCACAATATTCTGTATAAAACTATTTGTTCTGTGTGTTAAGTAATATTGGTCAAAATTACTTCTGGCTCACACCATTCTTAAGACTGCCAAATAATAGGATGTTAACACAATATATATTTATTACGACACGTGCAACGCACGTGCACTAGGTGAGAAAGACTTCTGCAGTAAAAAAAACGATGTTAATCCTGAATGGAATGAAGAGATTACATTCCACTTTGATGATCCTAATCTTCCAGTTTATATGCAGGACATGTGCCTCGGATTGAAAAATGTCGGTTCTAGCCAACTCCAACTTCATATCAGATATTCTTCTGCGGATTAATATACATACATAGATGCCAAAATTTTAAATAATTGAGGGAGTGGTTGACAAAATCCATATTTCAGGGATGTAGTTGTGAAATGGCAATAGTTCGGTGAGGTGAGTACAATTTATATGTATATAATTTAGGGGTGTAAACTTATTGGAATTAGCCCTTTCGTAAAAATTCCTATTTTTTTCGGAAGTCCAAAATGGATTGCAGAAGTCAATATTTTGTCGGATTTAAACGTGAAGTTTTCATTCCCAGAGAACTTTAAATACGAAAAACCAAACAAAAGAAAGAAAAAATAAAACAATTAAAAAAAAATCCACGATACGAAGAAACGAGAAGCGACAACAAGATGTGGTCTATAAATCTTCGTAGCCAGGAATATCAATCCACCGCAGCTGAAGTTTGACTTGGCCGGATTCGATATTTCTCAATCCGAGGCACATATCCTGCATTAGATTGTCATCCTTCCAGAAAATGAAACTCTTTTCAGACAGGCAATTGAAGCTTGAAGGCAATATTCTAGTGGTTATTGTACCGTTTGGTAGGGCATTTGGATGCATCTTCGACGCTTGTACAAATGGTCTAATATCAAACTCTGCGTCTCCCATCTTCTCATCCGCAATGAACACGTTTTTGTCGTACACTGTCTACAACCATACGTACACATAGAATCAACATATAGGTATTGCGGTTTCTAATAAGAAAATATATTTCGGTTACGTATGGTTTTTTACCGAATTATTCGGTTCGGTACGGTTCGGTACCGGTAAAACCGAAATATATTTTCTTATTTTAGAAAAGGTACAATAACAATTTAAACTAAATAATTCTTGAATTTGACATTCAAATTTCAATAGCCTGCCCTAAAAACATAAAGTGATTATGAATAGAGGCTAATTTGTAAATAATGAAAAACATTTTCAATCTATAAGTATTTTAGAATATTTTTATAACCTTAAAGTATTTAAAATAAAAGAAAAAAATAAATATATATTAAATATTTCGGTATTTGGTACGGTACGGTATACCGGACACCAATACCGTATACCGTACCGAATCTCGGAATTCAAAAAAAAAAATTACCAAACACCGAACCGAATTTTCATTAAGAAAAAGGCAGAAGATTCAAATCTTGAGATCAGTAAAACTGCATTAGTTAGTATTCAAACTCAAAACAATTGAAAAACAAAAAATCTGATTTTAGAAAGCTCAAATTTGTTCTTGATATATCAAACTGATTTTTTTTTTTAAACTTGTATCTAGTCTAGAACCAGAAGGATCAATAGCACAACCTAATAATTTGTTTTAATTTTATCGCTAACGAAAGAGGCGGCTCACCACAGAAACTTGTTGACTAGGATCTAAAACAGCAACTGTCAAATTCTCATGCCATTCGGGATTAAATTTGTTTGGATATTCTGACAGCAGCAATCATTTATATATATTAAATTGCAATTCGTTTTTGTAAAAAAGGAAAGCATAAAAGATCGAAAATCCATACGAAAAAGAGCACCGAATGGCTATTCTGACAGCAGCATAAGGACTTCTATTGGGGTGATTGCGAGCAGCAAGATTGATACCTCTCTGCACAGAAATTCTGAGCAGTCCAGGCATTAAAGCTCGAATTTGAAGAGCATCGTATCCTACGTTCTCTCGTTGCTCTGATACTTCCTTTGCCAATGTCAAAAGGGAATTTTCGCAGCGGTGTAAGTCGATCACTTGAAGCGATAATATTTCAGCAAAATATGAAGGGAACTCAATCAGGCTCACGATTCCGAGATGTATTTGCTCAAGACATGGGAAATGTGTATTGTCTGATTCCCAAATCTCCAACTCACACTCATGAATCAACAAGTACTTGAGTCGAGCGAATTCCCCTTCATTTGAAATCCACTTTTGCCCTACAGAAGCATTCGACCGCAGTTTGAGAACTTCAAGATTCGGTAAGGAACCAACAATGGACATATCTTCCCATGGAATCTTGCATTCACTTAAGACCAATTTTTTAAGTGAACTTGGAAAGACCAAGCGTACCAAAAAATGCTAGACTAAGTGATCCAATTGTCGGATAAACAATTCCCAACTTCTTCAGATTCGGGATTCGTTTAGTTACCTCTTTAGTACATTTGAAATCTTTGACTATTGAATGTGTTTTTAGATTTTCAAGCATTGTGATTGTTTCGCCACGTGAAGGAGGATCTGCCATATCTCAATAGGGAGAGTCAACTCTCCACCAACAACTAAGGTTTGTAGGCTCCAAAGTCGGGATAATATAAACGACGACATAAAGATCAAACCCGTGCAAGAGACATATCTATCAACCACATCCAATACCCGTAGTAACGGAGACCCACGAGCAGTATAAGTAGACAAATTCACAGAAAAGAAGGTTAAGAAAGACCGAATAGATGCCGTTAGTGTCATATCTTTCCATTGGCCACCATTAATTCTGAGGCGGATCTGGTTAAGCATTGTGGTTACCAGTTTTGAAGGGATTATAAAATTATGTTTCTGAGCTTCTCTCCTACATAGATCACTTAAATAGAGAAATAATCCGTCTTCGACAAAGTTGTTACTTCATGAGCTACTTATTTGGCCTCCCCTGAAACGTGTTGCGTCCAAAAATGCTCAAACCACTCACTCGCCCGCTCGATATATATCCTCTATGATATTCATATGTATGGAGCTTTGGAACTTGAAGATTCACTAACTGCGGCAATATAACCTCCAACGAGTCACCTTCTACTACATTCTTCTCCAATTATTTGGACTAGCCATTTCAATTTTATTAATCAAATTGATGTTACATTTATTTCTTCTTCTTCTATACCTCCTATGAATTAAAAAAATTTACTATACATGTCCGAAATTACAATAAAACAAAATTTCCATTTAAATTTATGATTTCGTTAAACGTATAAATTAGTTTACATTGCAATTTCACTATTTTACTCAATGTTTAATTTGATCCAATCACACCCGTAAATTAGTGGTAGTAGGAACTTCAACCACTCGAGTGAAGTTTGATTTCACCAGATTCTATTTAAGCAATCCACCAGAGCTGAAGTTCGACTTGGCCACATTCGGCATTTTCCAATTTCAGGCACATGTCCTGCATTACTCTCCCATTTTTCAAGACAATGAAACTTTCTTTAGACAGGCAATTGGAGCTTGAAGGCAATATTCTTGTGATTGTTGTACCGTTTGGAAGGTCATTTTGATGCACCCAACTGGCTTCTACTAATGGTTTAATATCAATCACTGCATTACCCATCTTGTTATCCATGTTGCTCAACTTGTTGCGATCATGCACTGTCTACAACCATTATACACAAACTATGAATCAGCATATACACATCACATATTTGAAACTACAGATTTTGGATCTACGAAGAAAAATGGTGAGAAATAAATATTGCAAAACTAGTTGCCAAATTTATTTTTATCTTAAATTAGAGAATCTCACCAGAGAAACTGGACGGCTAGGATCTAAAACGTAAATTGTGAGTACCTCATCCCATATAGGATGAACATCATTTGTCACAATACGAGTCTCCACACTCTGCATCATAAAGATTTATACTAAATTGCAAATTTGTTTTTGAAAATTCGGACGACAAAATATTTAATGCAAATTTGTTATCCTTTTTATCTAAAAGAATATTATGAAGAGGGTGAAAATAACATTAATGAACAAAAAAAAACATCAAAAGTAGGAACACGAAACCTGATCGCCCATCGTGATAACAACATAAGGATCTCCACCACCAACAACAAGATTAATACCTCTCTTCACCCAAATTTTGAGCACTCCAAATATAATATTTGTAACATAAAGAGCATCGTAACCTAGGTTCTCTCGTTGCTTTGATATTTCATTTGCAGATGCCAAAAGGTCATTGCTGCTATAGTGATGTAAGTCAATTACTTGAAGTGGTATTATTTCGGCAAAATCCGAAGGGATCTCCTTGAGGTTTAAGCATCCAAGATGTAGCTCCTCTAGACATGGGAAATGTGTATTGTCTAGTGAATTCCCCTTCTTTTGAAATCCACTTTTGGCCTACAACAGCATTTGTCCACAACGTGAGAGCTTCAAGGTTGGGTAGTGAACCAACAACAGACATATCTTCCCAAGGAATCTTGCATTCACTTAACACCAACACTTTAAGTGAACTTGGGAAGACAATTTCTCCACAGCAACTAGTACCAGTATTTAATTTCAGATTAAGGTATTCAAGTTTATGGAGAAGTCCAAGATTCCTTAAACAATTAGACCCAATTGTCCCACAAACAATTTCCAACTTCTTCACATTAGGGATTCTATTAATGACCGCTTCAGTGCATTCAAAATCTACGACTCCTGAAAGTGTTTGTAAATTTTCAAGAAGTATGATTTTCTGGACATTATCTGGAGGCGGAGGATCGGGCAAGATAATAGAGTTGGCCACAACATGTCGAAGTTGGGGCATCTGCCATATCTCACCTGGCAGTATCAACTCTCCATCAACAAATAATGTTTGTAGGCTCCAAAGTCGGGATATTGAAGACGGCAACATCATCGGACCCATGCGAGAAACATACCTTGAGTTAATCAGCTGTAGAATCTCACCTTTGGGATATATATCAACTACATCCAATACTCGTAGTAATGGAAACCGACGAGCCGTGTAATCAGTTGAAGCCCCTTTAGAGAAGCAAAACAAAGACCGTGTAGGTATCTGTGATGTATATGGCTTATGTTTCGTCCCTTTCCATTTTCCATCATTAATGCTGAGACGTGGTGTGAACTTCATGAAAGTTAAAATATCGGGGTTATAAAGCTTTCTTGCGAACGAGAGAATAAAATTGTCTTTCTGAGCTTCTCTCTTGCATAGGTTACTTAAAACATCATGAATGTTGCAGCCGGTCACTTCTCCCGTAACTGACCTCCAATTGACGGAAATGAGATTTCGATCAATAAGATCCTTCAAGTACTCCTTTCCAATGTCTTCTAAGCTTTTATGCCCATACTGCCTAATAAATCCTTCAGCAACCCACAACCTGACCAGCCTTTCCACTTTGATGATATGATCTTCAGGAAACACGGCAAAGTAAAGGAAACAAGGCTTTAGATGTATAGGCAAGTTATTATAGCTCAACAATAGTATCTTCATGCAGGACTCATCATCTTGATTGTTTACTGCTGAAGTTACATCTTTTTCAATTGACACCCAATGTTCTTCCGTCTTGGACTTTGCAAGAACCCCAGCAATCACAACAAGGGCTAATGGAAGTCCTCTGCATTTTGTCGCAATACTTTTTCCAATTCCCTCCAATTCATCGGGGCAACGTTCTTCTGCAAATATCTTTTCACGGAGTAAATCCCAACTCTGTGATTTTTCTAGAAGATTCAGTTGATAAGGGCTACAAGATCCAATATCTACAGCCAACTTCATCAGCCTAGTAGTTACCAAGATTCGACTTCCATTATTATTATCAGGAAGGAACCTTTTTACCATATCACATGCTTTGATATCCCACATGTCATCCATTACTATCAAATACTTCCTCCCAAATAGAGTTTTGTGCAGTCTGTCTCCTATTGCATCATCATCATCAACGATCTCATGTGCATTTCGATATGTATTGTTGATCTGATGCAAAAGGCCTAGGAGAATCTTCTTATCAGTATATTCCTGGGATACCGTAAACCAAGCACGTAGCTGAAAGTGCTCCACAATAAAGGGATTGTTGAAAACATTAGTGGCAAGGGTAGTCTTACCTATGCCTCCCATTCCAACAATAGAGATGATCCGAAGATTAGATTCGTTGGTGGAGAGAGCGCCCATAATTTCATCCATGTGGTTGTCGAATCCCACCATGTTGTTTTTGCCACCGGCCAGAAGAAGAGGCCTTGATGAAGAAGAAGAACTAGCTTTTGTTGTCGTTAAGTAGTAGTTATTAGGTCGTTGCATATCTTTCTTGAATCTCACCAACTCTTTCTCAATGAAAAGGAACTCTTGTATTGAAATGTCTACACCTTCAAACAAGAGATTGGAGCTTTCTTCTCTATCGGCTGCAGATCTTCCAAGAATTTGGTTCATCACATTGAACTCAATGATATATTCTGCTGCATATGCTGCATCACCGATCATCGTCTCCAAGCCTTCCATCTCTTTGTTGCCTCCACTACTTGTATAATCTTCGAAAAAATCTACCAAAATGTACTCGGCCTTATCTCGTAGAGATTGAATCTGATCTTTATCAAAAATGATATCAAGGGTAGGAGGTGGGTGGAGGAGGATCTGATCAAGAGTATGAGTGAGAGAAACTAAAGCTGCATAAGCTGCAGCCATCTTTTTTCGATAAACAATTTTCACATAATCGATTAGCAGATTATGCTGAAAGAAAATTTGGTGATTTCTTGGAGACAAACAAGAAGAGCAAAGTCAAAATGATAATTAAGCTGGAATGATTAAATGTGGTGTGAATTAAGTTGTCTAATTAGCGACTTAGTCAGCAATTGGCATTTGATAACAATAAGGTCTTCATCATAAACACCTACCAATATGCCCTTTCAGACATTTTAAAATACATGCACACACATATTATTAATGTTTGTACATGTGAAAGAGCCGCGTTTATAGCAATCAGCACGAGATGTATCAGCTACAAAACAAAAGTCAAACAAATATGTTTGTCAGGTTAGCTTGCAAATTGCAATTGTATATATCTTCAATATTATTGTAATTCGGAGAGATTGATTATTTGCACGAATATAAAAGTTGGTTTTCTAACTTTTCAATAATTACATCGGAATTTGAAAACATTGAGCTTAACTTTTGTTTGTAGTAACTGATACAACTTTGTGTATATTTTTCAATATGTTTCCTTTTATTTTACATTTCCTCCCCGCCGGGACCAAATGTAGTGTCTACGACGGTGAATATGTATTCGCATGTGTCTGTTAACTATCAATGCTTAATCTAATTGTGGTATTGAGGCTTTTCCCACTGCGGTCGAATGTCTGAATCTCTTCGAATGAGTATACAATAGAACCTCGATAAATTAATAATCCTGATTAAATAATAGTTTCTCTCGGTCCCGACTGGGTGAAAACGTGTTAAATTATCAACTCGATAATTTAATAATTCGATGAATTAATAGAATTTCCCTAGTCCCGACTGTATTAATTTATAGATGTGTAACTGTATTGTAATGGCCAATTAATTACAAGAACATTTCTTTTTTTTCGTTTTGAAAAAAAAAGGATGCAATTGCCTGATATAAAGCTACTAGAAAAAGGGGAAAAAAAAAAGAAAAAAAAATGAAGAAGAAAAAAGGAATGGATTCAAAGGCGTTTTCCCCTTGTAACACGCCCAGTAACTCTTGATGTTATATGCAATTGTTAATAGTATCTAACGTATAAAATATCGATCCAATGTAACATTATTTGATGCAAATACTAAATGTAAAAAAGCAGAGTCGCGAACATATCTGACTGCTTATGTTGTCTCCCCAAGCATCTAATATAACTCTGATCACGAAAACGAGAATTATCATATATTTATAGAAAAAATAGAATTGTGAGTTTCGAGAACCAGTTATTGGTCCATTTTGTTGGGATCCGACTTAATAAGATAGTTACCTTGTTGAAGTATCTCTCACATTGTGCGGACCAGCTCCAACGGTACACTTTCCATTGCCTATTTACACTGTTAAATTCTATACGTATTATTCGTTGGATAAATTTCAGGCACCCTCACCGAAACATTTAAAATTTTGGCATTCACTTCCCCTGAACTATCAACTTGACAATAAATTCGACACTTATGATTCATATGTAACTTGACAACATCAATGTTCACTGATAACAACAAAAATGACCTATATATATATATATATATATATATATATATATATATATATATATATATATATATATATATATATATATATATATATATATATATATATTGATGATGCTAAAATATAGCTCACCTAGGGTGGTGTAGAAAATGAGCTGGGAGAGCAAAGCAGATCAATAGCTTGACAACTTGATGATCCTGAGGTACCTGCGATCATAGAACACATGAACTAAGCCGGGGGTTGATCCGGCGGAAACCCCTCCGACGCTCAAGTCAGACGTGCTGATAGTAGAAATAGTCCAGAGAATACGTATTGTAGTATTGCTCAGTTAATAGGACGTACCTTATGGAATGAGTTAAAAGGTGTATTTATAGCTTAGTTGAGATTGTCAGGCCCAAACCTTGCTTGAAGGTAATTGGGCCTCGGTGATAGTGGTCTTCGATATTGGGCTCGTGGCCCAGTACGTAAATAATTTGTAGGCCCATTGGGTTGGGCCAATTAGGCATATCATTAAGCCCCCCACTCTCGAGTCGATGTGGGGGCCATGTTGAAATGGGCGACATATCGTGTCAAGAGTAAAAATTGTAGTAGTCGATGGTGTGCGAAAACGCATTGGAGCGTGTGTCGGAGGGGCGTGAAGGTGCGTTGGCGCGTAGCGCAACCAAGTTGTCGCGATGTAAGTTATTTGAGTCGTCGGTGTTGTCCCGCGATGATGTAATAGCTCGGATCAAGTTATCTCCTCGTGGGAGTTGTCTCGTCGTGGGGTAATAGAGTTGATCGAGTTATCTCCTCGTGGGAGTTGTCTCGTGATAATGTAGTAGCACAGAGCGAGTATTCTCCTCGTGGGAGTTGTTATTTATCGACATTGTCAATGTTGTGACGCGTTGCTTGTATGTGTTTACATATAGCTTTGTACGTGATGTACTTGAGGAGGGGATCAGGCTCTTAATATTTTTATATGGGGATCGTGCCCTTTGTTAGACCTCGTGGGTCGTAAATATGTTTGGACCGTGGCCACGTTTTAATGAAGGACCCATCGAAAACAAGTAGATAAATTTGAGTAATCAAGCTGGCCAGGCTATATAGATTCCCATAATATTTCTAAGTGTTTCTAGGGTTGTAATCGTGCTAACTTGAGCTTGCGATTATATAGTGAGTTTCGGGCGAGTTGTCTCCTCATGAGAGTTGTCTCGCAGCGAAGTTGTAGAATCATTGGATGACGCGCGACTGACGAGTGTGCGGATTGATGTCGCTCTGAGCGATCTTTCTCCTCGTGGGAGTTGTCTCGCAGCGAGTCTTATTATCGAGCGAGATGGCTGCACGTGGGAGTTGCCTTGCAACGGATTTGTAGTGTCGAGCGAGTTGGCTCCTCGTGGGAGTTATCTCGCTGATAATGTAGTAGTACCGAGCGAGTTGTCTCCTCGTGGGAGTTGTCTCGCAGCGGGTTCGTAGTACCGAGCGAGTTGGCTCCTCGTGGGAGTTGTCTCGCTGCGGGTTGTAGGACGGAGCGAGTGGTCTCCTCGTGGGATTTTCCTCGCAAGGGGTTGTAGGTCCGAGCGAGTTGGCTCCTCGTGGGAGTTATCTCGCTGAGGGTTCGTAGTACCGAGCGAGTTGTCTCCTCGTGGGAGTTATCTCGCTGAGGGTTCGTAGTACCGAGCGAGTTGTCTCCTCGTGGGAGTTGTCTCGCTGTTGGTTGTAGGACCGGGCGAGTTTGCTCCTCATGGGAGTTGTCTCGCTACGGGTTGTAGTACCGAGCGAGTTGGCTCCTCATGGGAGTTATCTCACTGCGGGATGTAGGACAGAGCGAGTTTGCTCCTTGTGGTAGTTGTCTCGCTGCTGGATGTAGGACAGAGCGAGTTTGCTCCTCGTGGGTGTTGTCTCGCTGCTGGTTGTAGGTCCGAGCGAGTTGTCTCCTCGTGGGAGTTGTCTCGCTGCGGGTGGTAGTACTGAGCGAGTTGGCTCCTCGTGGGAGTTGTCTCGCAAGCCCCCCACTCTCGAGACGATGTGGGAGCCACGTCGAAGAGGGTACCGGATCGTGTCGAGAGTAGATCGGTGTTGTAGTGTTTTTTTTTTTTTTTATCGTTGGCGTGGCGTGGAGAAATATATATATTCTTTTTATCCGTTTGATAGCGAGCACGATTTGGTAGGCACGTTGAAGAGCTCGCGCAATTTGGTTAAGCGAGATGAAACTATCAAGCGATTTGGTGGAGCGCACATAAATTCTTGCGCGATTTAGTAAAGTACGTCAAAATTTTCACGTGATTTGATGTAGAATTTTGAGAGTTGCGCTCGACCTCAGGTATGCGCGTGCTACGAGGTAGGAGAGGCGACACGCATTGTAGGACGCTGATGTGCTAGAGTTCGCGCGCACTTGGGGTCCGTGTGCGCACTAGCCCATATGGGGGTGCACGCGCGCATGTAGTGCATGGGGGGAGAGAGTGTAGAGCTGTTAAACATTTTATGAGGAGCTGATATGGGACTTCCTCGAGAGTGACGCATCATGTTGCTTTATTCCCTTTTTCCTTTGTTTTTTTTTTGTCTCGGGAAGCGTGCCCGTGTGCGCCTCGGGAATCGGGCCCAAATTTGTTTCTCGGGAATCGTGCCTTTTTTTGCCTCGGGAAGCGTGCCCGTGTGCGCCTCGGGAATCGTGCACGTGCGCGCCTCGGGAACCGTGCCCAAATTTTTTTTTTTTTTTTTGTCGGGATACGTGCCCGGTTTTTTTTTTTTTTGTTTTCAGGATTCGTGCCTGTTTTTTTTTTTTTTTTTTTTGTTAACTTTTTTTTGGGCGGCGCAATGCGCGAGCATGACGGGGCGCGGGGCGCAGGCGTGTTGGGCGTGCGGGGAGCGGGGCACAGGTGTGTTGGGCATGCGGGGAGCGGGGCGCCCGGCGAGGCTGTGGCGCAGGGCGCTAGGCGCGCGCCCGGTTGGGGAGCACGGCGCACGGCCGGGGAGCGGGGCGCGCGGGGATGTTGGGGCGCGCGCGGCATCGGTGATGGGCGCGGGGGAGCGGGCGCGCAGAGCTGCTGGGGCGCAAGGGGGAGCGGGGAGCGCGCGCGCGGCACTGTTGGGGCGCGGGGCGCGCGCGGGTGGGCGGCTGGGGCGCGAGGAGGGCGTGCGCGCGCGGGCGGCTGCTGCGCGGGGCGCGCGCTCGCGGGCTGATGGGGCGCGGGGCGCGCGCTCGTGGGCTGCTGGGGAGCGGGGAGCGCGCGCGCGGCATTGTCGGGGCGCGGGGCGCGCGCTTGCTGGCTGCTGGGGCGCGGGGCGCGCGATGCAAGCTTGAATTGTTTTTTTTTTTTTTTTTTTTTTTTTTTTACTTTTCTTTTTTCTTCTTCTTTCTTCTTCTCTTTTTTCATCTTCTTCTTTTTTCTTCTATTTTTTCATCTTCTTCTTTTTTCTTCTATTTTTTCTTCTTCTTCTTTTTTCTTCTATTTTTTCTTTTTCTTTCTTTTTTTTCATCTTCTTCTTTTTTTCTTCTATTTTTTTTTCTTCTTTCTTTTTTTCATCTTCTTCTTTTTTTCTTCTATTTTTTCATCTTCTTCTTCTTTTTTTTTTTTTTTTTTTGGTGGTTGATGTTCACCCCTTGGGATATTCTATTTTTTGAGTTGGGAGATTATACTCGTCTCTTGAGATGTGATGTGAACCCACTTGGGGTTGAAAGGTAAGGGTGATGCCCAACCTTGGGATGGGTTAACTACCCACTATAGGATGAGGCGCTCGAGACCTATGGTCTGAGGTGGATGCACACGGTTGTGTCGTTGCTTCAGTGACAACACGAGTTAAAGTTTTCGCTGTCGTATGCTGAAGGTCCTTATTGGTTATCTGAACCGTTAGAGGAGCAAGTAGAAGTTGATATTGTTGAAGTTTCGGCGATCATACGCTGAATGTCCTCTTCGGTTATCTGAACCGTTCGAGGGGGGGCGGAAGTAGGCCCCCAGAGAGTCGATGACCCATGGCGAACGAAATATTTTGGGGGCACTATAAACCCCCAGGGAGTCGATAACCCTTGGCGAACGAAATATTTTGGGGGCAGATGTAAGCCCCCAGGGAGTCGATAACCCTTGGCGAGCGAAATGTTTTGGGGGCACTGTGTACCTGTTAAGTGTATATTTATACACTTAATTGTACCTTTTAATTGGAGCTTTTGATGTGTTTTTACGATAATTGGTGCTTAATATGGTTATTATTTGTATTTTAGGTGCAAATTGAAGAATTGGCAACTTTTGGGGTGAAAACTGCAAATTCAGAGAAAAAGTGGGCCAAAAGTGAAATAATCAGAATTCTGAAGAACAGAAGGCCGCGCGGCCGTGCGGGTTTTAGATCTTAATCTCACACGGCCGTCCGGATGGGCGTAGGGGCGCAGTGAAGGAAGTTTAATTACACAAGGAAACCCGCCCTATTATATTTTTGCACCCTATTTAAAGGCCACAAGCACACAATTAGACCTATCTTGGATCTTTTACCTTTTATCTTTAATCTTTAGGTTTTTATTTTTCATCTTTCTACACGCGATCAAGGAGCACAAGAACGAAGACGAAGACTTGACGAATCTTCATCCTAGTTCCCCTCTTTGACTTTTATTTATAGCTTTTATGATTTTTATTACTTTTATTATGTTTTTCGTTATGAGTAGCTAAGTTTTTAATCTAGGATTTTGTTGGAACCCTATGTGGGGATTGTGAACCCGTTTTCTTGAGATTATGCAATTATGATTTTATGATTATTTCTTATACTTGTTATGATTGTTAGTGCATGAACTTGATCAATTTATGTGCTTTATCTGTGATTATTGGGATTGACTTGACAGAGCTATTTTGATAATTAGACGGTAAGTATAAGAGCCTTCGAGTAGTTTTCACCGGATGAGTGTGTCAATTGCATGTGGTGTCGTAGACATACAGATATCACCTTAGGTAGCCACTTACGAGACTTGTTAGTTAATGCTTTATTTATAATTGGTTTGCATAGACATATAGTGAATCGTTTATGAATAATAGACTCATAATACACGCGACAGCGGGTTATGAGTAAATTAGTGTCTCGGGTTAATAATCATGAATCATATATTTCATAATTGAGGGGTTTTGGGTGAGCAATTCTTGCATAGGGGGAAGAT
Source organism: Erythranthe guttata (assembly GCF_056151865.1). NCBI lineage: Eukaryota > Viridiplantae > Streptophyta > Magnoliopsida > Lamiales > Phrymaceae > Erythranthe > Erythranthe guttata. Next base: position 8,018,047 of record NC_142536.1, read on the forward strand.
AAAATCCTAGATCCGTTTCATATTGATATTTTCTCGTAATTAATTGTTTTCTTAATTAGTTTAATTTATTTAGTTAATTAATTTGACAACCTTGCGTAGGCTGGATAAAAATCGTAATTGTTACAATTTGGTACTTAGGATTAAATAATTTGCGTATTCCCTGTGGGATCGACATCCGACTCTCACGAGTCCACTTTTACTACTTGTTTGCGATACGTACACTTGCGTGTGGGTATTTAGCACCCAACAATTTTTTGGCGCCGTTGCCGGGGAATACGGCTAAATTATTTATTTATCCTAATATTAAATTTGAGCAATTTTTCTTACTTCAGCCAATTTTTTTATTTTATTTAATTATTTTTTTTATTTTGTTTTAGGTACTTTTTATGCGAAGAGGACACGACACGAGCTTGCTACCTCTTGATACCGAAATTGAGCGAACGTTTAGGCAAGCCAGGAGAAATCAACGGTTAGCCCAAAACACTCCAGCATCGATGGAAGACGAGAATAATCGTGGGGAAGGTGACCAAAGGCAACCACCTAATGTGGCGAGAGAAATCGTCAACGAGCAAAACCAACGCCAGATAATTAATCCACCACCGCGTCAACGAGCCTTGCACGAGTACACCGTTCCGACACTCAATGGGTTCCAATCAAGCATCCAGCAGCCCCCCATTGAAGCCAACAATTTCGAGATTCGAGCGGGACTCCTCACGATGCTCCAAAACAATGGTCTATTCAGCGGATTAGCTCATGAAGATCCACATCTTCACTTGGTCAACTTTCTCGAAACGTGTGACTCGCACAAGATGAACGGAGTAACGCCCGAAGCATTGCAACTCCGCCTGTTCAAGCACTCCCTACAAGGAGCAGCCCGAGAATGGTTACAAACTCGCGCACCGCATTCCATCTCGTCTTGGGCCCAACTAGCGCAACTCTTCATGAACACATACAATTCCCCAACAAAAACTGAGAGAATCCGGCGAGAAATTCAAAACTTCATACAAGAAGCCGGTGAAGCATTATTCGAGACGTGGGAGCGGTTCAAACAGTTAGTAAGGAGGTGCCCGAATCACGGACTACAAGAGTGGCGCCAACTGCAAATATTTTACGATGGACTGCAAGACAACTCGAGGACAGTGCTCGACTCTGCAGCTGGAGGTATGTTCATGAGTTTGACCTACGACGAAGCATACGAGCTCTTGGAACGAATCGCTAGAAATAAATACATGCAAGCATCGGACCGGTCGAATAGCGGAGCAGTCAAGACGGGAGGAATTTTGGAGTTAGACGGAGTCACTGCAATCACGGCCCAATTGGAGAAGCTATCGAAGCAAGTAGCGGCTTTGCAAGCTCAGCAAGTCCACGCAGTCCAAGTTCCCGACCAACGCATAGAAGAAACGGAGTCTCTGAATTATGTGCATGACACCAACCGACAACAGAGGAACCCGTACTCCAACACGTACAATCCCGGATGGAAGGATCACCCCAACTTTGGATGGGGAGGAAATCAGCAAGGACAAAGGCAAGCACCACCTCAAGCTCCACCCCAAGGAGTTGACCTCGCTGACATCTTAGCAAAATTCATGACGGCGACTCAAGCATCCATTCGGAACCTTGAGACACAAATGGGGCAACTTGCAACCCAACTAAACGCGAGGCCGTCGGGAGCACTGCCGTCGAATACGGAAGATCCTCGAAAGAGCAACATCGAGCAGTGCAATGCAGTGAGTTTGCGAAATGGGAGGCAATTAGAGGAAGTTCCTAAAAAGTCCGTTGCACCACCGCCTATTGTAGAGGAGCCCAAGGAAAAAACCGAGGTCGGGCCAAGCAACACAAAGATCACAGTAAGTGAACCTACTCCCAAGGTACCTTTCCCTCAACGTTTTCAAAACTCTAAGCTTGATATGCAATTTCAGTCATTTTTGGATTATCTTAAAAAATTGCATGTTAATATTCCTTTTGTTGAGGCACTTAAGCATATGCCGAATTGGGTTAAGTTTATAAAGGAACTTGTATCGAAGAAGATGAGGCTTCCGGAGTGTGCAGCAATCATAGACCTCAATGAGCAAAGTAGTGCTATCCTTGCAAATAAAATTCCACCGAAGCTTAGAGATCCGGGCAGTTGTACCATTCCATGCACAATAGGTACTAGGTATTTTGGGAGGGCGTTGTGTGATCAAGGGGCGAGCGTAAATTTAATGCCTTTATCAATTTATGAGAAATTGAATTTAGGAGAAATTAAGCCCACTTCCGTGACCTTGCAGCTAGCCGATAGATCTTTTACTCACCCTTTAGGTATAGTGGAGGATGTATTGGTCAAGGTAGATAAGTTCATACTCCCGGCCGATTTTCTAGTACTAGACATAGAGGAAGATGAAAATATTCCCCTTATCTTAGGACGCCCCTTCTTAGCAACCGGTAGGTCAATTATTGATGTAGGAAAGAGAGAGCTAAGAATGAGTGTGGGGGAAGAAACAGTGATCTTCAAGGTATACCGGGTAGATGAAAAGCCTATTACAGCTAATGGATGTTATCTTCTTGATGAGGTAAGTGATTCTAAACTTTTTCCTGTTAAATTACATGATTTAAATTTTTTTGTGGATACTAATGTGCATGTAGGAGAACAAAAGAAAAAGGTTGAGTTGGTTACAACACCTACTCAAAACACCGTGATAAAAGACGATGTTGGCAAGCCTCATGACATCAAGAAGAATAAATTCAAGGGCAATCCTAAGCGAACCAGTCGAAAGAAGAATCGGATCAACCCATTTATTCAAGACTTTCTCCGAAAGGAAGTAAGGAGATGGGTTCAAAAGCTAAGGAATTGAAGAGCAAGAACAAAGTCTGGCTGAAGACTATAAACTTAGCGCTTCTCGGGAGGCAACCCGAGCTTTCGTTTTTCTTATTTTATGTTATTTTAGATTTTTAGTTTGTTTTTATTTTATTTAAAATAAAAAAAAAAAAAAAAGTTTTGGGGGCACTAATAGGAAGTTTTTATTTTGCAGGGACCTAATTGCAATTATTCACACGGCCGTGCAAGAAAAGGGCAGGAATCTCGCACGGCCGTGTGAGATTTCGGGGAAGCTACTGCCCAAAATAGGAAAAGGGCACGGCCGTGCGGATTTTACACCTAAATCTCGCACGGCCGTGCGAAATTTGAAGAGGCTACTGCCCAATTATGAGAAATGGCACGGCCGTGCGGATTTTTCACCTAAATCTCGCACGGCCGTGCGAAAAAAAAAAAAAAAAAATCATAATTTCAAATCCCCTCTCTCCCCCACTTCGAACCCTAGCCTTCCTCTTTCAAAAATTTCACTTTTCTTTGACAAATTTCACCAGAAATTCACCAACTACACACACATACTACTTAATCTTGGTGGTTTCTTGTTGATTTGCGCAGGGAGGCTTCAAGAAAGGTGCAAATTTCTCCACAAACCCATTCCATCAATAACGCCCACAAGGTGTTCGACGAATTGCCCAAATCAAGTTTGGGGGAAATTTTGCACATCAATTCACTCCTAATCCCTTCCACACGCAGTCTCAAGTCATGGGGAAACGAGGACGTGACGGGGAGGGCACCTCACAAGGCGAAAGCACTTCTAAAGGCAAGGGGAAGGGCAAGAAAAACGCCGTTTAAACAGGTGTTTTCTATCCTTAAACTTTGGGCGAATCACATTGAGGGCAATGTGAATTTTAAGTTTGGGGGTGGTTATATTTGTTAGTTTGCTTGCGCTATTTTTTTTTGTTTTAGTTATCGTTTTATTATTCGAAAAAAAAAAAAAAAAAAAAAATTGGTTCGACGCATCGATGAATTATGATGATGGGAGATGGCCAATGTTTGATGATGAAATTGCTTGCTTTATGTGATAAGGAGTTGGTATTTGTTTAGCTTTCGATTCAACTGAACGTAGAAGTGAATTATTGCTAGGAATCACGCTTTATGCATTGCTTTGGTTGAATGTTTTGTATTTTAAATTTGGAATTTATTTGTGCTAAATCATGCTTTGTTCGGTTTTAAATCTCACCTTAGGACATTTATGAAACGAAGTGTTGGGTAGTAAGTGATTTGGGATATGATTTGGGCATTCTTTGAACCGTTTGAGCCTTTCAAGCCTACCTTTAAATTTTTATCCTTAGAACCTTGATTTGAGCCTCGGAGAAAAAAGGTGTTCTTTCTTTTAGCCAATATGTAAAAGGTGGAAAAGTGGAGATTTTTGAATAATTATCCCTTGGAGTTCGGTCGAAATGTTTTATTAGATCTTTCTTCTTCTTCGAAAAAAAAAAAGAAAAAAAAAAGAAAAAAAAATAGATATATATATACGTGCATCTTTATTTATATATATATCTAAATTCGATTCGAAAAAAAAAAAAAAAAAAAAAAAAAAAAAGAAAAAGAAGAAGAAGAATAGATTAGAAGGGAGAAATAAGGACTAGTGGTTGAATTGTGTTGAAAACTCGATCCATTGCCTCAGGGCAAAAGTGTTGACGTGTGAATTTTGGAGAGTCGAGTTTACTAAAGTCCCTAGAGGTGAATTTATTGTTTCAAACGCCTAGCTTTCAAATTTTGGCGTAATCACCTCAATTCAAGAAAATTAGCCACACATTCCCATATTACCTACCTCGGACCAAAGAGCCTAACAATTGAAAGCCACAAAGTCCCAATGATCCCAATAGCTTATTGTTCAATATTAGTTGAGTAAAATAATTTGGTAAGTATTTGGAGTCAAATATATGCATGTAAGTATAAATTTTCTCTATTTTTAACTTGCAAATATTGGATACTTGAAGCAATTGTATGATTTGTGGTTTTTGGTAATAGTGATTGACTAAGTGCCGTTGAATGTTAAGCTTGCGAATGCCTAGGAATTATCACCATAATTGCAAGTTCTGAAAACACGAAGTTGACCAATCGATCTATGTAATGATATGTATAGTCGTGTTTTGTGTTCTTAATTTGATTTTACTTGAGGACAAGCAAAAGTTCAAGTTTGGGGGTGTGTTAAGTGTATATTTATACACTTAATTGTACCTTTTAATTGGAGCTTTTGATGTGTTTTTACGATAATTGGTGCTTAATATGGTTATTATTTGTATTTTAGGTGCAAATTGAAGAATTGGCAACTTTTGGGGTGAAAACTGCAAATTCAGAGAAAAAGTGGGCCAAAAGTGAAATAATCAGAATTCTGAAGAACAGAAGGCCGCGCGGCCGTGCGGGTTTTAGATCTTAATCTCACACGGCCGTCCGGATGGGCGTAGGGGCGCAGTGAAGGAAGTTTAATTACACAAGGAAACCCGCCCTATTATATTTTTGCACCCTATTTAAAGGCCACAAGCACACAATTAGACCTATCTTGGATCTTTTACCTTTTATCTTTAATCTTTAGGTTTTTATTTTTCATCTTTCTACACGCGATCAAGGAGCACAAGAACGAAGACGAAGACTTGACGAATCTTCATCCTAGTTCCCCTCTTTGACTTTTATTTATAGCTTTTATGATTTTTATTACTTTTATTATGTTTTTCGTTATGAGTAGCTAAGTTTTTAATCTAGGATTTTGTTGGAACCCTATGTGGGGATTGTGAACCCGTTTTCTTGAGATTATGCAATTATGATTTTATGATTATTTCTTATACTTGTTATGATTGTTAGTGCATGAACTTGATCAATTTATGTGCTTTATCTGTGATTATTGGGATTGACTTGACAGAGCTATTTTGATAATTAGACGGTAAGTATAAGAGCCTTCGAGTAGTTTTCACCGGATGAGTGTGTCAATTGCATGTGGTGTCGTAGACATACAGATATCACCTTAGGTAGCCACTTACGAGACTTGTTAGTTAATGCTTTATTTATAATTGGTTTGCATAGACATATAGTGAATCGTTTATGAATAATAGACTCATAATACACGCGACAGCGGGTTATGAGTAAATTAGTGTCTCGGGTTAATAATCATGAATCATATATTTCATAATTGAGGGGTTTTGGGTGAGCAATTCTTGCATAGGGGGAAGATAAAATCCTAGATCCGTTTCATATTGATATTTTCTCGTAATTAATTGTTTTCTTAATTAGTTTAATTTATTTAGTTAATTAATTTGACAACCTTGCGTAGGCTGGATAAAAATCGTAATTGTTACAATTTGGTACTTAGGATTAAATAATTTGCGTATTCCCTGTGGGATCGACATCCGACTCTCACGAGTCCACTTTTACTACTTGTTTGCGATACGTACACTTGCGTGTGGGTATTTAGCACCCAACAGTACCCCTAGGGAGTCGATAACCCTTGGCGAGCGAAATATTTTGGGGGCAGATGTAAGCCCCCAGGGAGTCGATAACCCTTGGCGAGCGAAATATTTTGGGGGCAGATGTAAGCCCCCAGGGAGTCGATAACCTTTGGCGAACGAAATATTTTGGGGGCAGATGTAAGCCCCCAGGGAGTCGATGGCGGTGGTGCCATAGGTGGCTCCACATGTGGAGCAGGTGCTGGTATCGCGTTCGGAGCATTTGCTCCCATCGTGGCGATATATTGGGTCACGGCCTCTGTGGCAGCGCGAGTTGAAGCTTCTGCTATCATGCGTTGAAGCAGATCCTCGGTTATTTGAACCATTCGAGGAGCAGAGAGTGGTGGATCTACGAGTGGTGGGTCCCGAGGGGGGATCACCTGAACCTCGCGAGGCGGATCCATGGGACGTGGAGGAGGTGGCAAGCCAGAGCCTCCACGAGGTGGGAGGTCGTTAGCTGTGTCATTTTCTCTCCGAGCAGACGCCTCAGGAGGATCTTATTGGCTACGTGATCTGGTTTGCATCGTTCCCACAGACGGCGCCAAAATGATGATGCTAAAATATAGCTCACCTAGGGTGGTGTAGAAAATGAGCTGGGAGAGCAAAGCAGATCAATAGCTTGACAACTTGATGATCCTGAGGTACCTGCGATCATAGAACACATGAACTAAGCCGGGGGTTGATCCGGCAAAAACCCCTCCGACGCTCAAGTCAGACGTGCTGATAGTAGAAATAGTCCAGAGAATACGTATTGTAGTATTGCTCAGTTAATAGGACGTACCTTATGGAATGAGTTAAAAGGTGTATTTATAGCTTAGTTGAGATTGTCAGGCCCAAACCTTGCTTGAAGGTGATTGGGCCTCGGTGATAGTGGTCTTCGATATTGGGCTCGTGGCCCAGTAGGTAAATAATTTGTAGGACCATTGGGTTGGGCCAATTAGGCATATCATATATATATATATATATATATATATATGTGTGTGTGTGTGTGTGTGAGTGTGTGTGTGTTGATCCCCAGAAGAGTATTGGATATAAAGTTGGAGTTGGCCGAATTCAGCATTTTTCATTTGGAGGCACATGATGCCGTGTTTCTAGAAAACGGAACTCTATTCGGCTAAACAATTGGAGTCTGCAAGCGGTATCGATGCGCTTATTGTATCATCCGGATGATTTATCCAGTAGTTTTCTACTATTGGTCGCATATCAAACTCCGCAGTTCCCTTCTTTTCATCAATTTTATCGTAATACATTGTAAATAGTCCCACCTTTTCATCGATGTCATATGGTCATACATTAATGTAAATTGTCTCATCTTGTCTTCTATGTCATGGTCATACACTGTCGAAACCCATACGTACATAGATACATACACAGTTAATCAACATGGACATATATTTAAATGAATCAACTAAAGGCAATTTTGATTAATGTAAAGAGCCTCACCACATAAACTGGAAGATTAGGCGTGAAACGTAATCTCTTCATTCCGTTCGGGATTAACATCGTCTTTTATTGTTAAAGTCCTTACCTGGATGATAAAAGGGTCACATCATACCAAAATGCATTTATAAATACTTGAAAATAACATATCATAGGCTGCTACTATTCAGTCAAACAAGTCAAGTCAAAATAAATGATCAGTTCTTTCCATTTGAATTTATTTTCAATATAAAAGCTGTTTTACTTGAAATTCTTCTCAAGTAAAAAGGCGGGAAACACAAAAAAAAAATATGGCAGAGATGTGTGGAAAACCTATTAGCCTATGTCGAAATGAACATAAGATCTGCTGCGGCGATCATGAACATCAAGATTAATTGCTCTCCTAACCCGAATTTTGAGCTCTCCGGAATTACTATTTCGAATTTGAACACCATCATATCCTAGGTCCTCTCGTCGCTATGATATTTCCTTTGCTTATACCAAAACGGAAATTTTGCAGGATTGTCCTATGTCGATTAACTGAAGCGGCATTATTTTATCAAATTCCAAGGGAATCTCCTTCAGCCCAATTTTTGAAAGATGTAGTTATTGTTCAAGACATGGGAAATGTGTATCCTCTGAAAGACTTTTATTTAACTTTATGCGGAAAACTCTAATAACATAATCTTGAAATCAAATTTATCTTAAGAACGTAATCACATAATTGGGATTATCGACATACTGTACGCCATGGATTCCGATAGAGATAATGAACGAGGATGATAGCAATCTACAAGCCAAACCTCCTTTGAATCTCCTTGTGAGAACTTTATTCGTAGGCACACCTTCTTCTCTCTATCTCTCCACTATCACAACTCACTAGTGTTCTGTAATTGATGGAATTCTCAAATTGCGTCTGTTGTTGTGGAGAAGAGTTGTGGATTCTTTTATAGATGAGAGAAGAGGGCCACAATTGATTTGTACCGACATAAGACAAATCCCACCATTATGGTCTTTTATTGCCATCATACGCTTACAAATTGTTGGCGCCAGATTTCTGTTAGTGAAGATTGAGGAAATCCGGCATACATGGAAATTAAAGATTGCCAAATATTTGAGTCCTATTCTTCTAATATTGTTATATAGGACTTAGATTTATTTCCATGTATTATATTCTAGTTAGGTATCTTTTATACTTATCTAGAATAGAAGTAGAAATCGACTAGGACTCTATTACCTAGTTAAATCGATTTCTTAGGGCTCAAGTTAGGTTTAGGGTGGTGAATTCCGTGCATATATAAGGCCCTCAACCTCATATGAGTCTCTATGGAGCTTTAGTCGAAAAATCCCATCATAAAGGCTTTGAAGGATGCAGCCGGTGCTGCAGCCCTGTCTGCACATCAGGTGTGGCAACAAGACGGAGTCTGCACGTCAGGTGTGGCAACATGACGGGTTTCTTCTACCAGGCCATAAAGAAGATCGGCGTTTCGGGAGAAGTGCTTAAAAGATCTCGGGATAGGTCGATCCGCCGTCTAAAGGGAGTTAAGCATTGGAGGGAGTCCAAGTGTGTGGATGGAGGAATTGCTTTGAATATCAACAAGTTTGAGTCGTATGCAAAAACGGCATATAACATAAAGATGGAGACTTTAGTGTTTTTATTAAGTCCAATATTGTACACTTAAATATGAACTAGTTTGCAAGTCCTCGTGGATGTAGGGTACATTTGTATCCGAACCACATTAAAATTCTTGTGTTCTTTTATTCTGCTTTTAGTAGATTAATTTTGTAGACTCACAAGAATCTTGTTACCACATCTAATGTCGTAACAAATAATCTGACTCAACAGAACGAGTGGATTTTGATAGGCATTTAAATCAACACAAATCAATTACCATAAATCAATATTAATTCCATAATTGAATTAATCACATTTAATAAATTAAATTTAAAGGTTAACGGGCTATTGAAATTAAAACGTTAAAATTAAAAACTAACATTCTTACACTTGGCCAATTGAACCGATTAAGAAAAATAAGGTTAAAAAATATTTGACTCGGTGGGTTCTTCGTACAAAACATTTGACACGTGATCACGATTTTAAAAGAAAATTTAGCTGATTACCATAATTGGTAAATAAAGTACTTTAATACTAGAACTAGTTTGAGTTATTAATGTGAATCATAGCGGTCATATGATTCATTCATCATATTCCCTTCTATGTATCACACCACTAATAACCCTTACTATTCTAATCCATCATAGCCCCTTTAATTTTGTCTTGTTAGGACAAATCCTGTGAAATTAATTCCAAATATAATATGTGCACACATAATTGGAAACATGAAAACAAAAATATTTGATTTAATAAATTAAGTTTCAATTACAATCACAACTCATCAAATCAAGGATTGCTCAAAGACCCATTCTAATAACATGTTCCTCATATGTCTTTATAGGCAATCCCTTAGTTAATGGATCAGCAACCATGAGAGTTGTACTTAAATTTTCTATTGACACTTGTTGTTTATGGACTATTTCTTTAAAAACCAAGTACTTAAGATCCATGTGCTTTGATCCACTTAATATTTTCCATTCATAGAGAAGAAAACGGCTGCGGTGTTATCACAATATATCTTCAAAGGCTTAGCAATTGAGTCAACACCCTTAAGCCCTAAGATAGAATTTCGCAACCATAGTGCATGACTCGAGGCCTCAAAACATTCTACAAACTCGGCATCCAATGTGGAAGAAACAATAATACTTTGATTAGAAAACACTCTTCCGAGAGATTGCTCCACCAGCTAGTAGAAATACAAAGCCCAATGTGGACTTTCTACTATCTAAACAACCAGCAAAATCGGAGTCCGAATAACCAATAACCTCTAATTGGTCCGATCTCCTATAAGTAAGCATGTAATCCTTTGTTCCTTGAAGATACCTCATAACCTTCTTTGTTGCTTTCCAATGTTCTATTCCAGGATTACTTTCATATCTACCATGTACTCCCACTGCATAACTAATATCTGGTCTAGTACAAGTCTGTGCATACATCAGACTTCCAACTGCTGATGCATATGGAATCAATTTCATTCTCTTATTTTCCAAATCATTCTTTGGACATTGCTTTTCATTAAATTATCACCTTTCGTGAGAGGTGCATTAATGGTTGAACAAAACTGCATATTAAATCTTTCAAGAACTTGATTGATATGTCCTTTTTGAGACATGTCTAACAATCCTCGAGATCGATCTCTAAGGATCTATATCCCAATAACATAATTTTCCTCACCCATATCAACCATCTTAAAATACTTTGAAAGATAATTCTTGGTTTCTTGAAGCAAACCAAGATCACTACTTAGTAGTAAAATATCATCCACATACAAAATTTAAAAGATAAACTTGCTCCCACTGACCTTTAGATATATACACCGGTCAACAGTGTTTTCCTTAAATCCAAAGGAAGTAATGGTATCATTGAATTTTATATACCATTGTCTAGAAGCTTGTTTAAGTCCATATATGGATTTCTTTAATTTACAAGCCAAGTGTTATTTTCCTTGTTTTGCAAATCCTTCAGCCTGGTCCATATAGATATCCTCAACTAAATCCCCATTCAGTAAAGCGGTTTTCACGTCCATTTGGTGCAACTCCAAATCATAATGAGCTACAAGAGTCATAACGATTCTAAGAGAGTCTTTCTTACATACTGGAGAGAAAGTCCCTCTATAATCAATGCCTTCTTTTTTAGTGAAACCTTTGGCCACTAGTCTGGCTTTAAATCTTTCGATATTGCCCTTAGAGTCACGTTTGGTCTTGAAGACCCATCTACAACCGACTTTCTTACTGTTCTTAGGAAATTCGACGACATCCTAGCCACCGTTATAGTTCATTGATTTCAACTCTTCATTCATAGCATCAATCCATTTACTAGAATCTTTACTTTTCATGGCTTGTGAATATGAAGCTGGATCATTTTGAATACCAATATCAAAATCATATTCTTGTAGATACACCACATAATCATCGGATATGACAGATTTCCTTTCCCTTTGAGATTTCCTCAAGGCTACCGGTCGTGGTGGTTCCACAGCATTGCCAATGATGACATCTTCATGAAGTGGTGAATGGAGTGGTAAATCATTTGTTTCAACCTGCTGTATAGGTTGAAGAGTAACTTTATCTTGAGGGAAATAAGATGGTAAAATATCCACCCTAATCCTCTCAAGTTCTACCTTTCTTGATTCAACACTCCCACCAACTTCACTATTCTCTAAGAATTTGGCGTTTTCAGTTTCAACTATCCTCGTAGTATGGTTTGGACAATAAAATTTGTACCCTTTTGACTTTAGTGGATAACCAATAAAATAACCATAAATTATTCTGGGGTCCAATTTCTTTTCACTTGGATTGTATATTATAGCCTCTACTGGACAACCCCAAATATGTAAATGTCTTAAACTAGGTTTCCTACAAGTCCACAACTCGTAGGGGTTGTTGGGACTGCCTTACTGGGAAACGGTTTAAGATATACATAGCGGTTTTCAAGGCTTCATTCCAAAGTGAAATGGGTACAATTGAATTACTTAACATACTCCTAACCATATCCATAAGAGTACGATTACGGCGTTCAACAACTCCATTCTGCTGTGGTGTTCCAGGCATTGTATATTGAGCACAAATACCACACTTTTCTAAGAATTTAACAAATGGGCCAGGATTTTGTCCTGACTCATCATATCTACCATAGTATTCCCCACCCCGATCTGATCGTATAACTTTAATTTTTCTATCTAATTGTCTCTCGACTTTCGTAACAAACACCTCAAGCATGTCAACAGGTTAAGATTTTTCATGAATTAGATAGAGATAACCATAACGAGATAGATCATCAATTAAGGTGATAAAATACTTTTCTCCACTAAAATATGGAATAGGTAGTGAGCAGATATCTGTATGGATTAACAGAAGAAGCTCTTTACATCTTGTGGCACGGCACCTCTTTTATTGTGTTTGGTTTTCTTACCCTTAATGCAATCCACACAAACTGGAAAATCAGTGAAGTTTAGATTTTCCAAAATTCCAGTTTTTACCAATCTTTCGATTCTTTCCTTGGTGATATGCCCCAAACGTTTATGCCACAAGATAGAAGAATTTCGTTATTTAGGCTTCGCTTTACGCCAAGTTCCGAATGAGTGGTTAAAAATGATTGTTCAAACTCAATATTCGAAGATATTTTATATAAACTATCACATAAAATACCGGAACCAATTATTATCGAATTAAAATTAAAACTGAGTTTTCCACAATCAATTAAAGTTGAATAACCACAAACATCGAGTTTTGACAAAGAAACCAAATTCCTAGAATACGAAGGTACATAAAAAGTGTTTTCAAGATCCATCTTATGACCCGTCTCTAATATGAGGCGATAAGTGCCAACACTCGCCACTTTAGATTTGAGACGATTTCCCATATAGATGTACTTTTCACTTTCCTCCGGTTTCCAAGTTGTAAGGAATCCCTGTAATGAATTCGTGATATGAGTTGTAGCACCAGAATCAAGCCACCAAGTGTAAGAAGCAACTTCAATAAGATTTGATTCATAACATACAAAAGAAAGATGAATACCTTTCTTTTCGAACCAAGCCTTACGTTTCTCACAATCCTTCTTTACGTGTCCTTTTTTTATTAAAAAAGTAACAGGTGACAACAAAACCGTTTCCATGATCCTGACTACTTTCACTAGGTTCATATGTTTTGTTTGGTGCAAATTTATTTCCACTCTTCACAAATTTTCTTTTCTTCTTCATAGTCCATGAGTTACAGCCAGTGCAAAGTGATTTCCTTCTTGCTTTAATCTCACTTCCTCTTGAATACACATACTAGTCAGCTCATTCAAATTCCACTTGTCTTTTTGAGTATTATTGTGGATTTTGAACGGACCAAACTTTGATGGAAGTGAGTTAAGGATAAATTACACAAGGAAGGACTATTCCACTTTCATGCCAAGAGCTCCAAGTTTGGCAGGCTTGTCAGTCATATTCAGGATGTGTTCTTGAATTCCTTTATCACCACCATATTTCATGGTAGTCAATTTAGCCATGAGTGTCCCTGCTATCGACTTGTCCGCTGATTTAAAGCGTTCTTTAATAGCCGTTAACAGTTCCATAGCACTATCAACCTCGGGAAGAGAAGTCTTAATGTTATCAGCAATGGTCATTCTAATAAGCATAAGACTAAGCCTATTGGACTTGGTCCACGCTTCAATTAGGCTAACTTATTCCTCACTATCAGCATTCACTAATTCCCCAGGTTTTTCAGTAAGCAATGCTATGTCCAAATCCATAACACCCAAGGTAAACTGAATTTGTTCATAACATTCGGAGAAATTTGACCCACTAAGAGTCTTAATACCAGAAGCATGCGAATACAACGAAGTAGGAATAGCAACTGAAATGAATATAGCAAATATAATAAGGTAAAGATAAAAGGATGCTCACATAAGATCTTGAGTCAAATAAGATGAACTGTCGATATCACTACAAGTTCTCATTTGGGTGAAATATAGTATACCTATTGTTCACTCTATGTTGGTGTAAATAATCTTTTATAACACCTAAGTAGGGTCAAACATAATTTATTTCACTCGTCAATTAGTCATATTACCTTTACGTAAACAATTCTAATTGCTAAGTAATACAAATTATGATACCCTACCGAGTTCATAATTAATTAAAATCGACTATCCTTTGAGCTAGTCTCAATTTCTTAATTATCAATGCAAGAGAATATTATAATCTTTAATATCATCTAAATGATTAAACCTTCATATAGTTCTTATATTTATAAGATTTTACTAATCTAGATCACTTTAGCAACTACAAAATTAATTTCATAAATATAAAACTAATGCTATTCTCGTAATTTTTATTTAAGGATAACTTTAATAATGCAAAATAATCATAAAATATATGAGTATTAACAATAGCATATAATTGAACACACACATATTGCATGTTGTACATCTTATTATCTCATGTAATTTGTGGTGCATATTGATGATGCTAAAATATAGCTCACCTGGGATAGTATAGAAAACGAGCTGGGAGAGCAAAGCTGATCAGTAGCTAGTCAACTTGATGATCCTGAGGTCCCTGCGAAATGAGCACACGTGAACTAAGCCGGGGGTTGATCCGGCGGAAACCCGTCCGACGCTCAAGTCAGATGTACGGATCGTAGAGATAGTGGAGAGAATAAAACTCGAGATTGATTGTGAATAATTAGAACGTACCTCAATAAATGAGTAAAACATCTATATATATATATATATATATATATATATATATATATATATATATATATATATATATATATATATATATATATATATATATATCGGTGATTGGGTTGGGCTTACTTTGCTGGGCCCAAGCCTTACTTTGAAGGTGTTTGGGCTTTCGTGTAATGGTCCTAATTAGTAGATAACTTTGAGGGCCCATTGGGCCGGCCCATTTAGGTATATCATTAAGCCCCCCAACTCTCGATTCGAGACGGGGACTTGTGTAGAGGGATTCGGGTCGTGTCGAGAGTTAATTGCGTCGTGGATTGCGTAGTATCCGTTAGCGGTGAATTAGTTCCTTAATTAAATCAGGGATAATTGTATTTATTTGGCAGCGCAGTATATATTTAAGGGTTTTAAATAATATACCAGGGCTAAATAAATAGACTCCTTGTGCGGTAGAAAGAGATAAACTTCCTCTCCTGCGTAATAAATATGGGCATGTACTTTTGATTCTAAGTCTTCTTCTGTGCTATTCTTCTCTTGAAGAATTTTTTTGCGGTAGAGTAGAAAATTTTTTGTTTTTTGATTTTTTGTGCTGAGAAAAATTTTAGTAATGTCGAATCCGGGTAATTCGAAATCTTTACGAATTAAACTTCGAGATTCGGTTGAAGGGGGCGAGAAAACTTTTGGTACCATGGGTATGGAACGCGAAAAGCCTGTAGCTTCCGGTGCGAAAATCGGATCTGCAGTAGTAGGTTCACAAACTATGGGGAAGGGGTGCAAAGTAGGTGGCTCGGAGACCGGAGTCGGCTCGAGCCGTGTAGCCGGGCGTCAAAACCAGTCTAGGGGCGCGAGTTTTCATGCAGAGACGGAGCCGAGTGAAGCCTTGGAGCCGCCGGCTTGCACCCGGACCGAGGAGGGGAGAGAGAGAGAGAGCAGGCCACGGGGGCCTGCTGCTGTCGACCGCGCGTCACGGTTGGGGGAACGCGCGCTCGGGATTGGGCCGTGTCCCGACGCGCGCGTGCCGGTAGGTAGGGGGGGCAGTGCTGACGCGCGCGCGCGCTGCCCAATAAAGGCGCGCGTCCGCGCGAGTCAATGGGGGAGGGTTTGCTGGCAGACGCGCGCGCGTCACCGGAGGGGGCTGGGGCGCGTGAATGCGCTGTAATTGGGGGGGGGGGCGCGCGTGGGAGGTAGTCTCCGGATGCGACGCGCGCGCGTGAGGGCGCGTCTGGGTCCCGTTTTCGACGCGGTTCGCGGGATGGAGTTGGCAGTTGATGACGAAGTTGATGTGCATCGGAGGAGTTTTGGTCCGCGAGAGATTATTGAATCTTGGAGTGACGATGTAGAAGCGAGTAATAATGTTGATATTTGCCCTATTGTTGACGAAGTGGGTTCTAGTAGACGTCGTTATGGGCGTGGGGTCGTGGATTTTGGGAGTGATAGCGATGATTCGAATGAAGGACCTTTGGCGAGTGATCGTGCGAGTGAAGTTGAGCTGACGGATGAAGAGGAGGAGGAAGATGATATTCCGCCGGTTGATATTGAGATTGATAAGAGGAGGCAAAAGAAAAAGAAGCCAATTAATTTGGACTTAGTTAATTTTGATAGTGTGTTGACGGAAGAGCATTTGCACTCTATTCGTCGTTTATCTGGAGCGCCAAGTAATGTCGAGTTGTTGTTGCCTCAGAAGGGCAACCGTTTGTACTCGCCACCCGATGGATTTCATACGGTGTTTTTGGCGTACTTGACGTGTACATCTCAGATTACACCACATCCGACCTTGTTGAAGGTTTGTGAGGAATTCAAGATAGGGTACAGTCAGTTAACTCCGACTGCAATTCTTATGTTTGAGGCGTTTCACCATAGGGTGTCTCTAGTGGGTTTGCCTGTGACTGTGAGTTTGTTCAAGGCGTTATTTACGTTACATCGGCCCAATAAGACGCCTTTCTTTTGTTTTCATCCTCGCGTTCCTTACCAATTCGTGAAGAGTGTGAAGTTATCTTTGGGGGAATGGAAGACCCATTTTTTTTATATGAGGGCTCCCACTTTTGACGTTCCCGTAGTTTGGAATCCTACGTGCGAGAGTTTCACGATAACTGCGAATATGGCGAAAAGGATTGAAGAGTCGGGATTGTGTGATGTGGAATTTGACCCGAGGGTTTTGATACCAAAGGCGAAGGGTCAGCACCGTATATCCTTTTGTTGCCTTGACTTGTGTTTTTTTTTTTTTTTTTTTTTTTTTTGTAGTTCTTTGGTAGTGTATACCTCATGTTTCTTATGTGTTTGTTATCTTTTGTAGATGGGGGTATCACCTTTGCGGAACTTCGAGCTAAGGCGAATGGGACGTCGAAGAAGGCATCGAAGAAGGTACCCTCTACGTTGGGAGGTTCTTCAAGTGGTTTGCCTCGTGAGGAGGTCCATGTGGAAACTCCTCGAGTAGTCGCAGATGACCGTAGCAGTGCTGGTGAAGTGGAGGGGCGTCTACCGACGAGGGATCGTGGCAAGGGAAAGAGGGTGGATACCGAGTTTGTGGTTGTGCCTAAGCGTCCACGGGTAGACCCAGAGGAGACCTATGCTTTCCATGGTGGGGGAGGGAAACAATTGTTTACCTATGGTGTGAATCGCGACGGTAAGGAGTCGTATTGGGATGTGTCGGACCATGATCTGCCTATGTTGAGTACCGAGGGATTCGTTCGGGAGTATGACCGTGCTCGGATGTCTGGTAAGGGCCCTTCTCACATGTTGGAGTTAGCCGGTGGGGACATATGTCGGGTGAGTCCTTGTTTATTTAAAACCAGATTAAATGTTACTTCTTCTCTTCCTTGTGTAAATTTTTTTTTTTTTTTTTTTTTTTTTAGTTGGTAGCGACTTGGAGATATCTCGTGGAGCATGGTAGGAATGTGGAAGCTAGGAAGGAAGAGGAGCGAGTTCGAGGTCAGACGCGTGAGGATGAACTTCTAAGCCAGTTGGAGATAGTGCGGTCCGATCTTGCTCAACGGACGGAAGAGCTTGCTCAAAGGACAGAGGAGCTTGCTCAAAGGACAGAAGAGCTCGAGGTTATCCGAGGTGACGCGAAGGCGTATAAGGATGATGTTCATAAGTTGAACGAGTGCTATGATCAACTCAAGGAGAAATACGAAGTCGAGAAGGCGACGGGGAAGAGGTTCCTGACGACGTCAGGTGGTGCTGCTTATAGAGAGTCCATCGTGGAGGAAACCAAGCTTAGCTTCCAAGGTAGTGATGAGTGTGCTGCTATGATTGAAGAGCATGCTTTGGCTGTGGTCTATAAGCCATTAGTTCGTGCTTGTCGCAAATATCTTCGCGATGCGGGTGGTATCAGTGAGAAGGTTATTCGCGGGATGGAGGCTGGTATATCTGATGAAGAGGAGGATGAGGTCGGTGGCGACGAAACGGGCACAGAGCTCGTGGATGACATGGTTGCTGATGACCCCACTGTGAGGGCGTCTTCTGCCCGTGGTGGTAGAGTTTAGATATTTTTGCTAGGATAGTTCAACTCTTTTTTATTTGTTGGATTCTTAGTTTTATTTTTATCGCTGATGTAGATGGGTATGTCCTATACTATTTCGTTTGAATTTCTTCTTTGTTTGACATTTGAAGTTTGATATCTTGAATTATTTATTTTGACATTGTCAAGAGTTAATGCGCTGCTTATATGTATTTACATTAGCATTGTACGCGATGTACTTGAGGAGGGGATCAGTCTCCCAAGGTTTTTGTTAAGGGTCGTGCCCTTTGTTCGGACCGCTTGGGTCTTAAATATATTTGTTCGTGGCCACGTTTTAAAATTAACACCTCGTGAAACAAGTAAAGGGACTTAGATAATCCAGCTGGCCAGGCTATATGGATTATCTAAATCTCTCTAAGTGTTTATAGGGTGGTATTGAATTAGACTCATGATGAGAGGTAGTTTGTATCGTTGTAAAGGCACAGATAGTAAAGCGAAAAGTATGATTTATTCAATGATAGCAAAGGAGAATTGTTACAGACCCATGTGAGGCGAATGTAAGTAAATAGGTAATGCGATAGGCCTACGTGAGGCGAAGGTAAATAACTACTGCTGAAGCAAATAAATTGACTTGATAACAAAAATTTTCTAAGTGATTGTACTATACTTGTTCTTCTTCCACGTCTTCCTTGTACTTGTTCGTTTCGCTGTGCTGATGGTAGGCTGTCTTCTTTTGGTGTCTCTATGCCTGTCAAGTATAATTGAGAAAAAGAGAATTTGTTTAAGCATTTGTATCGAAGACTTAGTAATTGAAGCTGAGGTGATGTGCATTGCAAATTCACGTACCCTAATACGGGGATGGTTTCTCTTCCTCGAACTTGGAGATATGGAATCAACTCGTGAGTTGCTGTGATTTGTTGTGTGATTGTGCCTGTTAGATGGAATGATTTTGTCACGTTAGTAAGAGTAAACAAGAGCATGCGTGTGTTGTAGTCTAGTGGAAGTATTGTTACCCTTGCGATGTGGTATGGGGTGGCTTCGCTCTTTGGGCCATTGATTGAGTAATATGCATCCTCTCGTAATTGACTCCTACTCTGTAATAAGATGGTGAGATGTGAATACGAATTGCTGATGTAAGTAAATTTACTAGCCCCCCAGTTTAGGTGGGACGTTCACGCACCTCATTATGTAGTAGAAAGTTTCCAAAGCATGTAGAGACGGTTTTGCGAGACGAGTGACGTGGAAGACCGCGGAGCCTGCACGGGTAATGTTTTGTAAGTAATTTTCATATGGGGGGGTATAGGTGGTGACTTCACCGGATCTGAAGTAAGGTAGATGTATACCTTAGGCGTAGAACCGTTTGAGGTTCCCTATATTCCATGTTCTGGGTATAGGGTGTCCGTCAATGTTCTCGAGGCGATATGCTCCAGTGTTGACCACCTTTGTGATTTTATACGGTCCTTCCCACTTTGGGTCGAGCTTACCGATGGGGTGAGAGGCTTCAGCTTTTTGGAGGACTAAATCTCCAACTTGAAAGGAGCGAGGGCGGACCTTTGAGTTATATGCCTTGGCCATGCGTGATTTATACATCTGTTGTCGGATGTATGCAATCTCACGTAACTCATCTACGAGGTCTAGGCTTCCCCGCATAGCCTCTTCATTAGCTGCTGGGTCATAGTTGGTGATTCGCCAAGATGGTTCTCCGATTTTGACGGGTGCGATAGCCTCTGTTCTGAAAGCTAGATTGAAGGGCGACTCTCCGGTTGCTGCTCGTGGGGTTGTGCGATAAGCCCATAGTGCGTTAGGAAATTCGTCCACCCACTTCCCTTTGGCACTTCCAAGCCTTGTCTTAAGGTGTTGGAGTATGGTGCGATTCGTGACCTCCATCTGGCCGTTAGCCTGTGGATTGGCTACGGATCGGATGTGAAGAACTGTTTGATGTCCAAGCCGATGCACCAATTCTTTACTTTGTCACCACAAAATTGGGTTCCGTTATCTGAGATAATGGAGCGTGGGATCCCAAAACGACACACAATGTACTTCCATAGGAATTGGATGACTTCTTCTTCTCGGATGCGTGCTAAGGGTTCAGCTTCCACCCATTTGGTGAAGTAGTCCACTGCTACAATGAGGTATTTACGTCCTCCTGTGGCGGGCGGGAATGGTCCAACTAAATCCATTCCCCATTGAGCGAAGGGGATGGGGCTGTCAATTGGTTGCATTAATGCCGCTGGCAGATGAGGAATATTTGCATGCTCTTGGCAAGCCTTACACTTGCGGACTAACTTCTTCGCGTATTCATGCATCATTGGCCAATAGTATCCTTGCCTCAGTAGTTTGAGAGCTAAGGTCCTCCCGCTCAAGTGATTGCCGCAGATACCTTCGTGTACTTCTCTAAGTACGTAATCCGCTGTGGTCGGGTCGAGGCACTTGAGATAGGGGAATGAGAAGCCTCGTTTGTATAATTCTTCTCCCACTATGACGAAGCGAGCGGCTCTCGTTTTTAATTTTTGTGCTTCGGTGGGATCCGTTGGAAGTTCTCTTTTCTTGAGATACTTCAGGATTGGAGTGAACCAGCATGGTTCATCCTCCTCGGTGTACTGTACTTCAGTGGGTGAAGTTATCTCCGGCTGAGGTGAGGTGAGGAGCGTCACCTTCCGACTTCCGATGCTATCTATGGAGCTTCCAAGCCTAGCTAATTTGTCAGCGTGGACGTTATTGGAGCGAGGTACTTGTCTTATTTCGTAGATCTCGAATTTAGATAAGAGAGTGTGCGCGAGAGCTAAGTATTTGGCCATGGTGTCTTCTTTAGCCTCGTAAGCTCCGAGTATTTGGTTGACGACGAGCTGAGAGTCGCTTTGGATTAGGAGCTTGCGCGCTCCGGCTGCTAGGGCGAGGCGGATTCCCGCTATCAGTGCTTCGTATTCAGCTACGTTGTTTGAGGCTGTGAATTCGAATCGTTGAGCATATTCGAATTCGTCTCCGTCGGGGTTCGTTAGGACGATACCCGCTCCACCTCCTGTGGCCGTGGAAGATCCATCGACGCTGACGGACCAAGTTGGTAGAGATGTGTTTTCTTCTACTGAGGTCATTTCTACTAGAAAGTCAGCCAATATTTGCGCTTTGATAGCTGGGCGTGGTTTGAATTCCACTCCATATTCGCTTAGCTCTATTGCCCATTTTGCTAATCGCCCAGATGTCTCGGGACTTCTTAGTATTTGCTTCAGAGGATAATTGGTGAGAACCACCACTTGATGCGACTGGAAGTAGGGTCGAAGCTTCCGAGCTGCGTTAATGAGGGCGAGAGCGAGCTTCTCCATGTTGGTATAGCGTTGTTCGGCTCCTTGGAGGGCGCGACTTATGTAGTATACGGGTTGATGACCTTTTCCTCCATCTCGGATGAGGACTGCGCTGATGGCATCAGCCGAGGTAGCTAAGTAAAGCATGAGGATGTCTCCCGGTTGAGGTTTTGTAAGCAAGGGTGGTGATGCGAGATATGACTTTAACTCCGTGAAGGCCTTTTGACATGCCTCATCCCACTCGAACTTTTTTCCTCCCCTTAAGATCTTGAAAAAGGGGAGAGCCTTGTCCGCTGATCTTGAAATGAATCTGTTCAAGGATGCCAAACAGCCGTTGAGCTGTTGAACTTTCTTGATCGATGTTGGCGGAGCCATGGAGGTGATTGCTTCGATTTTCGCGGGGTTAGCTTCGATTCCTCGCTGTGAAATCATATAACCCAAAAATTTGCCTCCCCGAACTCCGAATAAACATTTGAGGGGGTTGAGCTTCATCTTATATTTTCGCAGGGTGGCGAAACACTGATCCAGATCAGTTAGGTGGTTCGAGACCTTGACACTTTTGACGAGCATGTCATCGATGTACACCTCCATATTTTTACCGATCTGATCTGCGAACATTTTGTTCACTAGACGCTGGTAGGTGGCTCCTGCGTTTTTTAACCCGAAGGGCATGACTTGATAGCAGTAGATGCCCTGGTCGGTGATGAAGCTAGCCCTCTCTTGATTTTCTGGTGCGAGCAAGATTTGGTTATACCCTTGATAAGCGTCAAGGAAACTAAGGAGCTCACATCCTGAAGTTGAATCGATGAGTTGGTCGATTCTAGGTAAAGGAAATGGGTCCTTAGGGCAAGCTTTGTTGAGGTCAGTGAAATCCACGCATAACCTCCACTTTCCCCCAGGTTTGGGAACGAGTACTACGTTCGACAACCATTCAGGATACTGAACTGGTCGTATATGACCCACCTCTAGAAGTTTCGCCACTTCTGCTTTGATGTGCTTGTTGCGTTCGGGTCCAAATGTTCGTTTCCTTTGTTTGGTCGGCTTCAACCTTTTGTCGACGTTAAGCCGATGTAGAGCTACATGAGGGGGAATGCCCAACAAATCTTGAGCTTTCCAAGCGAACACGTCTCCATTGTGCCGCAAGAATTTGACTAATTGCTTCTCCATCTCAGGATCTAAATCGGATCATATGCGTAGGAGTTTGGATTCATCTCCAGGTGTGAGCTCTATGAGCTTAAGCTCTTCGACAGCTGCTAGCTTGATGCTATTGTCTGGTACATTGATGAGGATTTCTTTATTGTCCTCAATGATCGCATTGACCCACTTCCGTTTGTCGGATTTTTGGGTGTCGTCTCCCCTTCCGGATGGTTTAGGCTTCTTGGAAGGTTCTCGTAAGGCCCTTGCATAGCACTCTCGGGCGAGACGTCTATCTCCAAGTATTTCCCCCATTCCATAGGGAGTAGGGAATTTCCACTTCTGATGGTAGGAGGAAGGTACGGACTTGAATGTATGGATGGCTGGCCTCCCTAAAATGACGTTGTAGGGAGATGGCTTGTCGACGATGAAGAATTTGATTAGCTTGGTGATTCGACAAGGGTCTTCCCCTAAAGAGACGGGCAGCTCTACTTCTCCCATGGATAAAATGCCTTCCCCTGTGAATCCTTTCAGGGGTGTGGAGACGGGATTAAACCGGGCATTATCTATGCCCAGCTGCTTAAAAGCGTGGAGATACATGATGTCAGCTGAGCTCCCACCGTCCACTAATATCTTCTTGACCAAGAAGTTGGCCACCGTTGTTGTTACTACCAACGCATCGACATGATCTTCATCTGGACCTTCAAGGTCGGAGGAGTTGAAGACTATGCTATGATCAGGTCTTCGTATTTGGTAGATGCGTGCGGATGGAGAAGCACGTTCTTGATTCATGCGTGCTGATCGAGCGACGGTGCGTCTTGCATTTTGTGAATCGCCACCCGCCGGTCCTCCGGAGATAAAGGAGATGGTTCCCCGGGTAGGTTGGTTATCGTTGTTATCTGGGTCACGTCGATGACCTCCATCCTCTCGCCTTTGCTGTTGATCTCGATTATTATCTCGGCGTGGAGGATCATCACGGCGCTTACTTCGAGGCTTATCAATGTATTCGCCTAAATGGCCCTGTTTGATCAACTTCTCAATTGCCGCTTTGAGTTGTGCACATTCCTCCGTAGTATGCCCTCTGTCCTTATGGAATCGACAATAACGATCCGACTTTTCTCGCTTTACATTCGGCTGCATCAGACGTGGAGGCTCCGCTAAACCTCTCTGTTCTATCACGTGAAGGATTTCAGTGAGGCGAGCGTTTAATGGAGTGAACCTATTGTAGGAGGAGGAGGGTTGGCCTTGAGGTGGAAGTGGTGGACGTCGGTCATCGCGTCTCCTAATGTCCTGACGGTCATCTTCCCTTTTCCTTTTAGGAGGAGCAAAGGGTAGAGGCTTCCTCTATCCGGACGTACTTTTCGGCTCGATTCAGCAACTCCTCTAGGTTTCCTGAGGGTCTACCGGCGATAGATTCCTTGAATCTACCCGGTTTCAAGTTCTGCTGCATAATCCCGGAGAGCATGTCTTGCCCTACACTGGGGACTTCATGGACGACTTCTACTAAATGCTTAATGTAGTTGCGGAGTGTTTCGTTATCTCTCTGTACTACAGAGAAAAGATGAGCTGGGGTCTTGGCATATTGTTTGTTGATGGCAAATTAGTTGGTGAACCGGGTCGACAACCGAGCGAAGGTGTCAATGGACCCTATGGGTAGAGAGTTGAACCAATTCATTGCCCTCTTGGAGAGAGTGGTGCGGAACATTTTGCACATCGCAGCATCCGTCGGGCCATATAAATCTGCCATGGCACAGAATTTCTCTATATGCTCCTGTGGGTCGGTGGTCCCTTCAAATTGAGGTAACCCCGAGATCTTTACTCCTTGAGGCAATACCTCGTTGAGAATGTCTATGGTGAAAGGACTGCGTCTTGTCGGTACAGGCATTCTTTCACCCATTAGATAATTTGGTTGGGGGAAAAGATTCTGGCGAGACATTCTGCTGTTTACCTCGCCTTCTCCCTCATTAAAGAGAGGGACTCTCTGTGGTGACGCATTCCCCCGTGGGGGTGAGCGCCGACGCTGCTGTCTGGGCTGTGCCCCTCTGTGATTAGTAGATAGTTGCACTCGGGACCGTGGGTCCGAGGTAGAGGAGGAGACACTTATTTGATTATGGATTGGCGGTGGGGCCACAGGTGGCGCTACAGGTGGAGCTAGCACTGGTATCGCATTGGGAGCGTTTGCTCCCATCGTGGCGATATATTGAGTTACGGCCTCCGTGGCGGCGCGAGTTGAGGCTTCCGCTATCATGCGTTGGAGCGCATCCTCGGTTATTTGAACCGTTCGAGGAGCAGGGAGTGGTGGATCGGCGAGTGGTGGGTCCCGAGGAGGGATCACCTGAACCTCGCGAGGTGGATCTGCAGCACGTGGAGGAGCTGGCTCCGCGGTACGTGGAGGAAGTGGCTCCACGGTACGTGGAGGAGGTGGCATGCCAGATCCTCCACGGACTGGGAGATTATTAGCTGTGTCGTTTTCTCTCCGAGCTGACGCCTCAGGAGGATCTTGTTGGCTACGTGATCTGGTTTGCATCGTTCCCACAGACGGCGCCAAAATGATGATGCCAAAATATAGCTCACCTGGGATAGTATAGAAAACGAGCTGGGAGAGCAAAGCTGATCAGTAGCTAGTCAACTTGATGATCCTGAGGTCCATGCGAAATGAGCACACGTGAACTAAGCCGGGGGTTGATCCGGCGGAAACCCCTCCGACGCTCAAGTCAGATGTACGGATCGTAGAGATAGTGGAGAGAATAAAACTCGAGATTGATTGTGAATAATTAGAACGTACCTCAATAAATGAGTAAAACATCTATATATATATATATCGGTGATTGGGTTGGGCTTACTTTGCTGGGCCCAAGCCTTATTTTAAAGGTGTTTGGGCTTTCGTGTAATGGGCCTAATTAGTAGATAATTTTGAGGGCCCATTAGGCCGTCCCATTTAGATATATCACATATATATATATATATATATTATGCATACTGAATTGAAAAGTAAACACCACAAGAAATAACAAATACATGCAATATGCCGTAACATATTAAACCCACTTTTTTTTTTTTTTTTTTGAAATATACTTTTTATGTGTGCGTGCAATATCACGAGTGTGTGTGTGCAGTATCACGTCCAAAGGTAATATCCACAGTACAACACATTGATTTTCCCAAAGACAAACTTTGAAACACACAATTGCATATAATAATTAATTTAAGGGTTAACTACAAAAATACAAAAACACCCATGTACTATGGACTTTGTATCATTTATCCCCCTGTACTACACATAAATACAAAAACCCCCCTGCTATTATATTTTTTCCAAAATCTGACGAAAATACCCCTGCTAAACTTATAAATATAAGGGATTGTTTGAGCCATTTTCCACTATATTTTTTAACATTTTCAGTCAATTTTACTTGGGAAATTTTTATTTTTTTTCCTTCAAAACATTTAATTACTAAGATTTTTTTTTTCTGAATAAAACCTTTTATTTTTGTCATTTTGAATTTCGTCATTTTTTTTCTTAAATGTCTTCCGGTAGTTCAAATTCTCAACAATAATAGGATTGCAATGATGTTCGTAATTTTAGAATGTTTGAACTACCGGAAGATATTTAAGAAAAAAAAAAAAAGAAACTCAAAATGACAAAAATAAAAGGTTTTATTTAGAAAATAGAAAAAATGTAAGCAATTAGATGTTTTAGAGAAAAAAAATATAAATACCAAAATTTCCAAAGTAAAATTGACTGAAAATGGTAAAATATGTAGTGGAAAATGGCTCAAACTATATATATATATATATATATATATATATATATATATATATATATATATATATATATATATATATATATATATATATATATATATATATATATATATATATATACGCTAGAGTAGGGGTATTTTCGTCATATTCTAGAAAAAATGCAATGTGAGGGGGGTTTTTGTATTTATGTGTAATACAAAGGGGTAAAGGATACGAAATCCATAGTACAAGGGTGTTTTTGTATTTAACCTTTAATTTAATCAAGACTCACATATACTAACAGGCCCGTGTTAGATTCTTTACCACTCATCAGTCGAATACAGGTAAGTACACAAAATTTAGCTGTATTATTAAAACACGTATATCAATCAAGATTATCTTATTATCTAATTTACATATATCTAATTTATAATCAGACACCAAAACAATAATTTTATCTCAAAATTTAATTCAATGAAATCACACAGCCGTAAGATTGACGTATAACAAATTTTGAGTTCTAAGATGAATTGATTTCAAAACCCTGCTCTGATACTAATTGAAAGACATTTATTTAATTTTATGCGGAAAACTCTAATAACAGAATCTTGGAGTAAATTGCAAATACCACCCCTGTGAAATCTCTAATTGTCAAATACCCCCCTGTCAAAAAAAAATTCGCTCATACCCCCCTATGTAATATTTTTCGAAGCTCACATCACCCATTATCATTTTAATGGTTGACTGAAGGTAAAAAGACAAGTATACCCCTAAGTGGAATAACATAAAATTATAATAATTTAAGAGGCCAAATTGGAATTTTGTAAAACTTCTAAAACTTAAATTTGGGGACTAAATTGAAATTTTCCAAAATCCATCTCCCAATTTTCTACCATTTTTACCAGCGGCAGCCCAATTCTTCACCTTCCTCTCAATTTCCAATCATACTTATCATTCACCGCCGCCGCCCACCACGCACCACCACATCCATCAATTGTTTAGGCTTCTTCAAGCTCGGAATTTTTGGTGGCGGTGTATAAGCTCGGGGCTTGATCGATTTTGTCGATTTACGATGAAGGGTCTGTAGATGGCTATGGAATGCGTTTTTGCAGGTCTAAAAATGGCGGCGGGTCCGGCGATGTTGTTGTGAAAATAGAAGGGAGAATTGGAGAGGGGATGGGCCGAGGTTTGGACTCGCTTCTCCCGATTGAGGGCAGCTCATTTCGCGGTGGAGGTACTGGGCGGCGGAGGGACGAAAATTATGACGACTGGGGCGGCGAAAATGGAGGCCCATAAAGGAGGTGTAGCGGAGTAATTTCGCGACCGTCAAGATGGAGTTTTGTTACACTATCTTCATCTTGCGGCCGTGGATACTGCTACATGTTGGGATGATGGAGAATGCAGAATGGTAAATGTTGGGGACGATGGAGAATGAAGAACAGGGAGGGAGATGGGGACATTTTTGACATTTCACAATTGAAAATTAAGGAAAAATCGCAGTAGCAGCGCGTGAGAGACACGATTTGCTCTCAGGGGCCTCAATGCCTTGACTTTGTTTACACAGGGGGGTATGAGTGAATTATTTTTTGACCGGGGGGTATTTGACAATTAGAGATTTCACAGGGGTGGTATTTGCAATTTACTCCAGAATCTTGATATCAAATTAATCTTAAGAACATAATCACATAATTGAGATTATCGACATACCGTTCGCCATGGATTCCGATAAACATAATGAACTAGGATGATATCAATCTACAAGCCAAGCCTCCTTCGAATCTCCTTGTGAGAACTTTATTCGTAGGCACACCTTCTTCTCTCTATCTCTCCACTATCACAACTCACTAGTGTTCTCTAATTGATGGAATTCTCAAATTGCGTATGTGGTTGAGGAGAAGAGTTGTGGATTCTTTTATAGACGAGAGAAGAGGGCCACGATTGATTTGTAACTGCAGAAGACAAATCTCATTCATCATGGTCTTTTATTGTCATCATACATTACAAATTAATTACCATAAATCAGCATTAATTCCATAACTGAATTACCCGCATTTAATAAATTAAATTCAAAGGTTAATGTGCCATTGAAATTAAAACGTTAAAATTAAAAACTAACATCCTCTGCTTCCCATATCTCCAACTCACACTCTTCAATCAAGAGGAGCTTCAGTCGAACGAATTCATCTTCGTTTGGAACCCACTTTCCGCCCGCAGCAGCATTTTGGCGCAACTCGAGAACTTGAAGTTTGGGCAACGACATATCTTCCCAAGGAATCTTGCATTCGCTTAATCTCAACTCTCTAAGTGAACATGGGAACACAATTTCTCCACCACAAGCACGGGTAAATGTTAGGCTAAGTGATTCGAGCTTAGAGAGAAGGTCGAGATTTAAGCAAGTTGGGATTCTTTTAATAACATTTTCCGTCTGTTTCAAATCTTCGACTGTTGATAGTGTTTGTAGACTTTCAAGAACTATGATCGTTTGGCCATTATCTAGAGGAGGATCGGGGGGAGAAATTGTTTTTGCCATGTCTCAATTGTTAGAGTCAACTCTTCATCGACAACTAAGGTTTGTAAACTCCATAGTCGGGATATAGAAGATGACAGCAACATCGAACCTTTACAAGCAACATATCTTGAGTTAATAAGCTGTAGAATCTCATCTACAGGATATCTATCAATCACATCCAATACGCGTAGTAACCTAAAATACCAAGCAGTATAATCATAGAAATTCACGTAAGAGAAGCATATAAGAAAGATTGTGTAGGTATCACTGGTCTAGAGGGACAATATATCATCGTTTCCTATTTGGCACTGGTAATATAATGCTGAGGCGGCGTATGCTCTCCACATCCAATGAAATTTTGGATTCGCCAATTTTGATCTTTAAAAATTTTCTTTTTGAGCTTGTTTCCTGCACACATCACTTAAAAGATCATGAATACGGCAGATACTCACGCCTCCCGTAATTGATCTTATACCAACCAAAACGAGATTTCTATCTATAAGTTCCTCCAAATATTCCTCCCCGATTTCTTCTAAGCTTTTATGACTACAATGTCTAATAAAACCTTCAGCTACCCACAACCTGACGAGCCTGGTGATAAGTGTTCGTTTTGCACGATTATTACTTATCGAACCTTCGAGTTTTGGTCTTCGTTCGTCCGAGATTTCGGCTTTATTTGTACATATTTTGCATTTCTTGTTTTGTTTCTATTTTATGTAAAGAGAAGCTATTTTTCGCCGATTCGAGACGATTTTGGAAGCGAAGCCGAGACTCAAACCAATCAAGTGCAAAAGTGCATTCTAGCGGGTTGTGACAGTTTTTGGTATTTTAAGCATAACTCTCGCACACAACCTCTAATTGAGCTGATTCACATGGATCTAGAAAGCCAACTTCAAGGGCTACAACTTTTGTGAAATGCATATTTGTCAAATTCGGGCAAAAAAATGGTCAAAACATTGTTTGAAGTTGATGCAGAGGCCAGATCGCGATCCAGCACCACCGGATCGCGATCTGGTGGCAAATTCCAGTAGCAGCGAAAAATTAGGCCAGATCGCGATCAACACCTCCTGGATCGCGATCTGGGAAGATGGTGCGCAGTTTCCAAGGCTGCCAGATTACAACCCAAGAAGTCCAGATCGCGATCTGGGCACAGAAATCGAGACCATATATTTTCTTTGATTTCTTTCTATAAATAGAAGTCTCTTTTTCATTTTTCAACGGCTGGACAATCTATTGACTTCTTCAATTTTTCTTCGGTTTTTGCCAGTTCTACGCGTGAAGCTTCGACGAGGGTTTCGACTCGGGTTTTTCATAAGCTTTTCTTAACGTTTACTTTATGATGTATCGTGTTCTTCATTTTGATGCTATGTTTGTAATGAACTGAGAATTTTCTTTTAGGGAAATGAAACCTTGTATATATTGATTTTGATTTCCAGATATGTGATCTATTTGTCGTTCTTTGATTCTATTTATGTTTTCCTGTATTAAATGCTTTCGATTGTTTGGCCAACAGTTGAATTGATTGTAAATGGGAATGAACTCGAGAGAGGATTTCTCGTTTGATTGTAGGATAATATAGCTCGGGTTGTGGAAACGGAGACGTGATGCACCTCGGGTAGCCCTCAAGGACTTGACCTAAGTGCTCTCTTAATATCAGGTTCTGAACGGAGACGTCGGACCTGTGGGTAGACTCTAACTACACTGGAGAAGGGGGTTAGGGCATTTTAGTGTATGGGTTAGCGAATATATAATTGACATTAGATTCGGATTTGTAGATCTTTATCGATAGTACACTGGTGGATTTTACCCTAGAAGCCATCATGTCGGAATTTCTCGCTTGTACTGGTGGACCGTTGTTTTTAATTATTATTTCTTTTTAGTTTCATTTCTCCCATCCATTCATGATCGTCTAGATAAAGTTTAGGACACTATAACTACGGTACTTGGTAAATTTAGGAACTTAATTCCCTGTGGATCGATGTCTGGAATTCACTATTCTATAAAACGCGATACTGAACACTTGCGGTTTTTCATACGTAGGTTTTACGCGTATCAAGTTTTTGGCGCCGTTGCCGGGGAATTAGTTATCTTGAACTTACTTATCGTTACCAACTATCCTTTCTTTACATCTTTTTTTCTTTAATTTATTTATTATTTATTATTTTTTTTTGTATACATTGATGGCCTCGTTTTATGACCTCTCTATTTGCCAGCATCAATTCAGAGCCGATTACATTCAACAAGAGTTGGAGGATACTGAAAGACATCGAAGGTTGAACCCAGAAAATGGAATTGGACAGACAAATGAGCACTTGTGCTATTTACAAGACGAACTCCACTTTTTGGCAAATATTTTTGAAAATTTTCAGAGATGTCACTGTTCCGAACCACATCCAACCATCCAATATGAGCACAAGTTCTTAACTATTTTGACATAACGTGTTACATAATTGATTTAACTATTTATAAGTAATGTCTAATATCTTTTTAATTTAATTTTGTCATAAAAAATAATAAATTTAATTCCTAACACATGTAAGAACCTAATCGTAAATCGTAATATTTTATCAAAGCGTAATATTTGAATCAATTAAGCTCAAGTCCTTTCAATTCGTAAACATTATTCAAATATTTGAATCGATTAATTAGCGCGCTCAACTATTGACAAGAACGTCTTAATCAAATTAACTATTATTAATTAATGTGTAATATATTTTTAATTCAATATTATCATAAAAAAATCAAAAAATAATTCCTAAAATAAGTAAGAATCGAATCATAAGATTAATTAAAGCGTATGATTTGAATCAATTAAGCGCAAATCCTTTTAATTTGTAAATATTATTCAAAAAATTTAATCGATTAAGTTCAACCACTGACAAGAACGTATTAATCGAGTTAACTATTTATAATTAAAGTCTACTATCCTTTTAATTCAATTTTAACAAAGAAATAATAATTTAATTCGTAAAATCGTAAGAATTAAATCGTAAATCGTAAAATTTAATCTAACCATGAACCGATTAAATCTTTCGATTTTTACGAATTAAATTTTATTAGTTTTTATGATAAAATTCAATAAAAAAAAAAAAGATACTAAAATTTAACTATGCATAGTTTGATTAATACGCTATTGTAAATTATTGAGTTTAACCGATTCAAATATTTGAATATTGTCTACGAATTGAAATGAGTTGAGCTTAATCGATCAAATCTTTGAATATTGTTTTTGAATTGAAAACACATGAGTTTAATTGATTCAAATATTACGATTTAATTGAATCTTACAATTTACGATTCAATTCAAACTTCAAATTCTTTCGAAATTCATTTTTAAATTACACGAGTTGATCAGCATTTCCTTAGATTTTTAAATTATATTATATAAAGATTTGTTAGTATGGGATATTTTTAATATATAATAATAATTATATGAGAATTAATAATTTATTTAACATTATTTATATAAGTTTTATAACCATTATAAATTGTAGCTTTGTGATATATATATCCGTATTGTTAGTTTATTGTCAATTATGTGATGTGTCTTAATGGTAAGTATTCTTGTATGTTTTTAGATGGTCACAAGTTCAAATTCAGGTTGATGCAATTTTAGATGGGTGTTTTAATGTTTTTTACGAATAATGATATAATTGATTTATAATTGCCGATTTTTTTATAATAATAATTGTACAAAGGGTATTTGCGACAATACATAAATGAGGAAAAAATAGGTTTTTTTGCTGGGACACGTGTCGCAATTTGAAGAGGGTATCTCATATAAGTTGTGTTCTTGGGATCTCACAGTAGAAACACCCTTTTTATTACTACTTTATTCAAACATTAAAAATTATACTATGGTATTTCACAAAAGTCCCCCATTAGACAAGTCTAGTTACATTAAGTCCAAAAAAAATTCTCAATTTTAAGATAAATCCAAAACATCTTTTATTAATTAAAAAAAGTTAAGTTTCACCATTATACCCTTTAATTATTTATTCAACCCTAATTTTATCGCGTACAATAATCACCCCGTCTTACTCAAAAATAAAAAATAAAAATCACAGGAAGAACAGAGAGTGAAGAGGAAAGACATCAGAGAAGCAGAATGTTCGGCCCAAGGGGTTGCGTTTTCTCAGATACCAGCACAATCAGCGCAAATGGTAGCACCACCACCGCCACCACCACCACGGAGGTTTTTTTTCTTACAATCTTTTTCCTCGTTCTGTTTTTTTTTGGTATTTACCACAAATTCGTTCTGATTTTCAGTTTTTTGGTTTGGGCACTGTTATCTGAAAAAAAAAACCTACTGTTTAATTTTTGTTTCTCCCAAACATGCTTTGAAGAATCATCGGCGGTATTACTACAAATATACCGCTGGCAGGGGCGGACCCAGGGGGGGTTTCTTGGGGGGGCTGAAATATAGGGGTAGTTTAAGAGATATTTTTTTTTTTTTGTTTTTGGGGACTAAAGTGTAAAAAAATAAAAGTTTGGGGGGGCGAAAATGCATTAACAAATACATAAATAACCAAAAAAAAAAAACAAAAACAGCTTAAAAAAAAATTCTTGGGGGGGCAGGGGCCACCCCAGCCACAAGCATGGGTACGCACGCCCCTGACCGCTGGTACTCACAAATATACGCCGGTATTACCCTAATTTTGTTTAATTTTTGTTTCTCTCAAATATACGCCGCTCCTAGTCTCTCTCTCCCTCATGCGAGATCTGAGGAATTATTCGGCAACAAACCGCTGGTACTCACAAACTTTTCCTCTGCACGCCGTTTCTTTTTAATCCATCGCCACCGCATCACCGTCTCGTCAGATCTAATTTTTTCAAATATGAAGCCAACGAATACTTACATCTGAGGTAATCTCATACAATTGATTGTGTAGTTAATAGTTATACAATAAAAAAACATTATGAATTTTATTAAAACTCGGCAAATTTTTGTTGCATTTTCCTCCGGTGGGAAATATTTTTTTTTAATATTTTTTTACCGGCTGATTTTTTTTCTTTTAATTTTGGTAATGTTTTTTATCTTGATGATTTTTTTGACGAAATTGCTGATGGGAGGAAGAAGATGATGATTTTTTCAAATAGTAGTTTACGTTTCAAATAACGAGAAGATGATTACACGGACTATGCTCTAGGGTTCATTGGAGAGAAGATGATGTCCTTTATAGTGGTTTTATAGCTTCTTTTTCGCAGATTTTTTTATGTTTTCTTGTTAGAATTCATAGTGATTTTCGATGTTTATATAGTTGTGTATATAATGTGGTTTTCATGTTTATATAGTTTTTTTATACATAGTGGTTTTCATGTTTATATAGCGGTTTATACGGAGTGGTTTTCATAATGTCAGGCTTTGTTTTTGATAAATTTATAATAGTTTTAAAAAAAATTATAGTGGTTTTCAATAACTTTTGTACATATTTGTATATAACTGTATATACAAAGTGTATATACAAAGTGGTGTTTATGTTGACATAGTTGTTATACAGAGTGGTTTTCAAGTTTACATAGTTGTTATACAAAGTGGTTTTCATGTTATATAGTTGTTATACAGAGTGGTTTTCATGTTTATGTAGTTGTTTATACAGAGTGGTTTTCATTTTTATATAGAGTGGTTTTTATTTAAAAAAATGGAAAGAAAAAAAAAACCATTAAAAAAAATTGAAATTAAGAAAAAAGAAAAACCATGAAAAAACGAAAATAAAAATCACACTATTTTTTTAAATTAAAATAAAAAACATGAAAAATATAAATAAGAAAAAAAATAATTTAAAATAAAAAACCGAAAATAAAATAAAAATAAAAAAGATAAAATAATTAAAAAAAATTTCTTTTAAATAGAAATAAAGAAAACTATTAAACAAAATAAAAAAGAAAAGGAAAAAAAAAACTGAATTGGCGTGATGAGGGGAATAACTTTTGGAGAAGATTTGGGTGTAGATTATGAGTATAATTTTATTAAAATTAAATAATTATACTAATTAATAATTAGTGGGGGCATAAATGATTTTCCAGGCCCATTGGATTTAACTCAAATATCATTTATAAATAAAGGATTTATCAAGAATTAAAATCCCAATGAAGGGTGTTTGGCATATAGCCCCTTATTTTTATTATATATGCTATTCATGGTTTTCTTTTTCCCAGTATTTTAATTATGCTACACTAAATATTCTAGTATATTAACTATTTCTATATTAATGTTACATTCATTTGGCCCAACCTAATTCCAAGTTTCAACTTTTTTATGGTACTAGCAAGGTGCACGTGCGTTGCACGTGTCGTAATATTATTATACGGTGAAAATAATTTTTAGGGTAAATAGCATTAAACCACCTGAACTTTTTAAGTTTTTGCGGATCACCTCCTGAACAATTTTTTTTTGCACGAGTTCACCTGTACTCAATTAATTGCGACACTTTGCCCTCTTTTGCCCGTTTTCAGGTCAAAATGACCGGTTATGAAACCATGTGCGCTGCACATGTGAAATCCAAGGCTATTTTTGTCTTTTCCATTTAAAATCCCTAATTCCTTTAATTTTCTCTCCATTTTTCTCTTATCTCCATTAGTTTTCTTCTTCTATAAGAAAGAAATGAATTCCCTCATTCGCAAAATATTTGCATTTTCGAGCATTTCAAATTACGTTGCCGGAAAAAAGAACACTTGTAAAAGTCGTCCCTTTCGAGTTTCATCTTCCTTAGTTCCCCTCTTTCTCTCTCTCTACAATCCCAAATCCCAACCCACAATGCCGTTGTTTAAACGTGGGAGCTTATCAGAACGGAGATGGGGATGCATCAATTAACAGCAATGGAATCAAGATTTTTTACAGAACCTACAGCAAATGACCAGTCAAAGTTCGCTCTCGTTGCATTTCATCCACGCAAAAGCTGTCAAAAAAATCGTATAAGCATCGGTATTTTTTTAATAAATACGAGCAAAATATATATGTATACGTGTAAGTAATTACCGGGATATGTTTTGGTGTAGTCTTTGGCGAAATTGCAGTGCAGGTTCAGAAATTTGGCGACGTGAAAGAGTTTGTTGTTCTTGATAGCTTCTCTGAGTTTCTTCCACCTTTCGGCCATTGGATTATGGATGTATTCGAAGAAATTCTCGAGTTTGTTGTCATCACTTTTGCAGCAGCTAAGGGAAATGATTTCAAGAACGGTGGCTGCTCTGTTTTGCGCCTCTTTCGACACTCAGATTGTGCTAACTTCGATGAACTTCACCATTTTTCTAGCGACTGCTTCATCCTAAACAATCGCCCATCTTCACATTAAGAAAATAACACCATTTCTAGCTAATTAAAGAGGGAAAATAATGGAGATAAGAGAGAAATGGAGAGAAAATTAAAGGAATTAGGGATTTTTAATTGGAAAAGACAAAAATAGCCTTGGATTTAGCACGTGCAACGCACATGCGTTCATAACCGGTCATTTTGACCTGGAAACGGGCACAAGAGGGCAAAGTGACACAATTAATTGAGTACAGATGAACTCGTGCAAAAAAAAAATTTTCATGTGGTGATCCGCAAAAACTTAAAAAGTTCAGGTGGATTCATGCTATTTACCCTAATTTTTATGTATACATTAGATTGCAAGATGCCTTTCATAAAATATGAGTCAATTAGTTTTAGATTAAAAATATATTGCTACTTCTGTAAATATTGGAGAAATGTAAACTACATCAAATCAAACTTATCTTTATCTTCTTTGTATTGGAGATTCAGGTGAATCCTAGGAAAACATATTTTTCGAGATTGAATAGCAAATTTGCAGTCAATTACGAGATTTTGTTTAGTTAATGATGTTTATGTAAAATCATTAAAAACTAATACAACTCATATAACTCGTGGTGGGACAGCAAATGTTTTCCTGATAACCAAAATGCATCATCCAATTGCAATGTCCCTCATGGCACATCTAATCCTTATGCAACAGATTCTGTTTATTGTGGATTACCCGCTCTTTAACCAATTACATTTTTTTTTCCTTATTGAACGATGAAACATACATCAGAAAAATAAACAAAAAAATCAGGAGCTAGGTGCATTAACATAATTTCCAGCTAGCAATGAGCATGAATGTAAATTATGTTCCAACATACTGTTGGAATAATTAATCTGCTAGTAAAGAATATTTGCCGAGGCGAGTTGACGCCCATGACCTAATGTTTTTTTTTGGCCCAAAAAAAATGTAGTGATTTGGGCCCAAGCCCAAGCCCAAATCCAATACGTACGAACGAGCGAGCCGGTCGGATGGCGGCGCGCGCGTGTGGGCACGATTCGAAACACATAACATATAGGCATTTCTCCCAAACAAAGTTGAATGCCCAAAGGGCGTGACCCTTTGTCCCAACATTTAGATATATATACAGCTCAGTACTTCTCTACTTTTCCAATGTGGGATAGCTCAAAATCCCACTTTCCTTATATTTTGGACTAGTAATTTTTCATTCACCACAAAATTGGTTTTATATTAATCTAATCCAAACATTGATTTATATAATCAATTAGTCCATACAATAACATTGATAAAAATTGTTCATGTCTCAATTTTTAACCAATTTTCCCAACACATACTCTACACAAATTTAATTGGTCTATATGCTTCACAGTAGTATAAAGAGAAGGTTAGGTTCGTGCAACCTTTACAAAAAGTATCACTCCACATGAACGCAAGTCTGGAGTAGCTCTATAATAGTCTCGATCGTTTAAGATTTAGAGAATTTAGATAAATTCGAAACATAGAAGAAGAGACAAACAAAAAAGAGACTTGCATATTTTAATAACATACCTCAGGGCATTTTGAGTTTGACAGACTATGTACCAGGCCATCATCATGAAGTAATGACATAATGATTTCACAAAGTAAAACTAAGTCTAATTATAAAGAATAAATAATTCATGGAAGAACTTTAGATATTGTCCATAAGTTTGCATACAATGATATCTTTTATATGGTACAAAGATTGAAAGATATATCTTGCATGTTTCGTAAAATGTCTAGCTTCTAAATGCAAAACCTAAAAAAAATAAAGAATGGAATCAAGTGGCCACACTATCCAACAATCAGTCAAACTATATTGAGCAAAAATAGTGTATCATAGAGATAAAAATTATGGCCAATAAAACATTTAAACTTGAGCATTCCATGAAAATTATTATCCAAAAGTTCAAATTTCTTCTAGAGCACGAAGTTGATTTTCTATTTGAATGCATTCTAAAAGAGCATAGCAAGAGCATAATCTTGACCTTTATACAGTAAAATCTTCTACAATTCTAAATAAAACAATGAAATATATTAATGAAACTAAAACAGTTTGTCTTCGGCCATTGGTATGCCATGAAATATCAAAACAAAGAACGGACTACATGTACAACCATTTCTTCATTTAGCTTCCTATAAAATAACTATTGAGTAAAAGCATTCGAGAATACAAGATTGAGCTGAAATTTTTGCTTATGCATTTTGGGTGGCTTCATTTTGTCCTTCAGCTATGAGTTTCATCATCATGTGACTACACCATGGAGAATCCATTTGTTGTTGACTTCATCTGTATGGTTGTACCTCCCCTACCTGCTATGTCTAAGAAATATGGTGTACATCCAACATCTTATCTTGTAGTTTTGACGGATCACATCGACTTTCTATAAAGGGAAAAAAAAACAAAAGAAAAAAACAAATATAATTGTTGAATGACCACCTCAACTAAAAACTTAAGCTATTATTATTTAATACTAATATCTCCAATTCGCCCCCTAAAGTTCAAGCGAATTACATTTGAAGCCTTGCACTTGAAATATTTGAAATGGGTGGCGGTGGGATTCGAACTCATGACCTTTCAGTTGGTCTAACTCTGATACCATGTTGAATGACTACCTCAACCAAAAGCTTAAGTTATTAGTGAAGTGTATCATTTAATACTAATATCTCCAATAATAACAGTGATAAAGCATATAAAGTATACGGGCATAATTCACTCCAGTATCCCTTTGAATGGCTCGTAGATTTTCTATAATAATATCTCCCTGAAACTCACCTAAATGGTAACGGGAACCAGATCGAAGAAATTATAGAAAACAGCATGCTTGCCAAGTTCAGAGTTGTGTTAAAGGAATTTAATATCTAATAACTTTAAAAAAAATTATGAGAGCACGACATCGATTACAAGTGTTTTACATAAGGTGTGAGGTATTGCCTGCATGAAGGAGATGGATGATTCAACCAGAGTCTAAAGCTTAACTCATGATTTTTAATTTGGAGTAAACACAAAACTTACTAACTTAAAAAGGAAACTATCTATAGCCATTGGACCCTAACATTTAGAGGGAAAAAATATGAATTGAAAAATATAAGAAGTTCATGAACAAATAAATTCATTAAAAATTCAAATAATATAGAAGATAAAACGAACAAGAGGCATTAAAATTTTCGCCATCAAAATAAAAATCAAGGAAACAAGTTTATAGAAATAAATTACATGAGAAATAACTTTTAATTC
Organism: Erythranthe guttata; assembly: GCF_056151865.1. Taxonomy (NCBI): domain Eukaryota; kingdom Viridiplantae; phylum Streptophyta; class Magnoliopsida; order Lamiales; family Phrymaceae; genus Erythranthe; species Erythranthe guttata. Next base: position 8,057,709 of record NC_142536.1, read on the forward strand.
CAAGTTATGTTTCTCTACCGTTAGACAACATAAAACCATCAGTCCAGTGCATAAAATTTAGGGTAAATTTCACTTTCCCCCCTTATACTTTGGCTGAATATGACTTTACCCCTTATGCTCTCAATTGCATCGATTTGCCCTTCGGTACTTGAAAAATTGTCTCAATGTGGCCCTCGCCGTTAGTTTTCAGACCTTTGACCTTACACCATTTGATCTAAGTCTGAAAATAAATAAAAAAACCACCCTCCTAGTTTAAATAATTATTAAAAAAAATTGTGACAGGCGTCGTGGACTATATTTTCTCGTTGTCTTGAATTTTTATTATTTTATTTTTTGTTTTTTCGTTTATTCATAATTATTTAAATTTGGGGGTGGCGATTTTGTAATTTCAGAGCTTAGATCAAACGGTGTTAATGTCAAATGTGTGACAACTAATAGCGAGAGACAGTTTTTCAAGTATAGGGGGCAAATCGATGCAATCGAGAGTAGAAGGGGGTAAAGTGACACCGAACCAAAGTACAAGGGGGAAAGTGAAATTTCCCCTTAAATTTATATCACTAACCAATAGATGTAGTCAAGCCACCTAAAGTGAAGTCTCGGAGTAACTAAAACATGACAAGCCAATATAACCATCTAATGCAAAACTACCGATAGCAATATAAAGCCCATTTAACAGATTATTTCCTATTTATCCACTCACAATTCATAACATTAACAAAGATTAATAACATGTCAGTTTAACTTCCTATTTTCGTAAACGAAATGTGGAATACCAAAAGCCACGAAAACTAAAATTAAATTATGGTTTCCAGAAAATGTATAGTAAAGTCTTGTAGGAGAAAGACTAACAACTTTGATGACAAGAATAAGCCAATTGAAATCGAAAGTCCTTAAAAACTTCACGCATAATATTTTTAGTCACAAACTATATTACAATGAGTCTTACCTGCCAATACATAAATAAAGAATTGAATGGAAAAATAAAATATAATTGCAAGTAATCAAGTAAATTTAGTAGATAAAAGTTAAATCAATAATCCCATGCATAGACCTTTGATTTTATGAAACAGACACGTATTTTGAATTACCTGAGTAGAAATAATTTTAACATGTAAGATCTGATCAGAAAGATTCAAAGTCAATGATAGATATGACCCATACATGTTTCATTAAGTCAATTAATTCAAATGAATAAAAAAATTAACTTAGTACATAGAAGTGGGAAAAATATGCAAAATAACTTACGAACTTTATTAACAGATGCTCAATCCAGTCTTGATATGGAGGATTTATTCCTTCATTAATCTAGAAAACTTAATCAATTTCTCAAAATTTAGGGTTCAAAGATGGACGGAAGATAGAGAAGGAAAAATGAGGGACGTAGTTGAGAAAATATTCAAACTATTAAACATAGAACTGAAAACAAAAAAAAAAAAAAAAAGAAGAAGAAGACGAAAAAGAAATCGAGAAGAGAAAGAAAAGATGAAAGAGAACTTGAAAATGAAAGTTGCGATCATTTTCTTTTCTTTCTTTGGTTTAACTGATGCAAAATTGAAATCCATATTGAATTATGGAAACCATTGAGTTTCTTTGAATTTCTTGTATGACTAACATTTAATAGATACATAGTTCCTCTTTTCCAGTGCCTTTGTACATTAAAGTCTAAAAAATATCAATTATTTTCATAAACATACATTAAAAGACTAATTATAAATTAATATTAATTATTTTAATTTTGATGGGGGCATTTTGGTCCTCACAAAAAAGGGAAGAAAACTCCCCTAACATTCCCACTTTTATAAGTAGTATAGATATAGATATAGATAGATATAGATATCTGATGATGCTAAAATATAGCTCACCGGAGTAGTATAGAAAACGAGCTGGGAGAGCAAAGCTGATCAGTAGCTAGTCAACTCGATGATCCTGAGGTCCCTACAAAATGAGCACACGTGAACTAAGTCGGGGGTTGATCCGGCGGAAACCCCTCCGACGCTCAAGTCAGATGTATGGATCGTAGAGATAGTGGAGAGAATAAAACTCGAGATTGATTGTGAATAATTAGAACGTACCTTAATAAATGAGTAAAACATCTATTTATATATCGTTGAATGAGTTGGGCTTACTTTGTTGGGCCCAAGCCTTACTTTGAAGGAGATTGGGCTTTCGTGTAATGGGCCCACTTGTATGTGATTGGGTAGTGGGCCTCATTAGTAGATAAATTTGAGGGCCCATTGGGCCAGCCCATTTAGGTATATCATTAAGCCCCCCAACTCTCGATTCGGGACGGGGATTTGTGTGGCGGGATCCGGGTCGTGTCGAGAGTTAATTGCGTCGTTGATTGAATTGTTTCCGTTGGTGGTGAAATAATTCCTTAATTTAAATAAGGAATAATTGTATGTGTTTGGCAGCGAGGTATATATTTAAGGTTTTAAATAATATACCAGGGCCAGATAAATAGAGTCCTTTTGCGGTGGAAATAATTAAACTTCAACTCCTGCGTAATAAATATGGGTATGTATTTTTAACTCTAGGTCTTCTTCTGTGCTCTTCTTATTTTATTCTATAGCGGTAGAGTAGAAAATTTTTTGTTTCTTGGGTCAGTCGAAACCTTTGCGAATTAGACTCCGAGATCCGGTTGAAGGGGGCGAGAAAACTTTTGGTTCCGTGGGCATGGAGCGCGAGAAGGTAGTGGTATCAGGTGGGGAAATCGGATCTGCGGTAGGTGGTGCTCGAATATCCGTGAGATTGGCCTGGTAGGTGGCTCAGACGCAGAGATCGGCTCTAGCCGTGCTTCTAGCCGGCTTCGAACGCGTGAGAGTGCGCGCTTCGAGGTGAGAGAGGAGCCGAGCCGAGCCAAGGAGTTGGAGGCTGGCCCGACTGCTGGGGGGAGGAGAGAGAGAGATTCCAGCGCACGTGGTCCAATGGGAGGAAGCCACGTGCGCGCGTCGGGTACGGAAGAAGAGGCACGCGCGCGCGCGTCGGGCGCTGAGATTGAGAGACGCGCGCGCGTGGCCGTTAATCGGCTGAGGTCGGGCGCGCTTCCCAAGCGACGCGCGCGCGCGTCGGATGGGCCGTTTGAAGATGACGCGCGCGGTTCGGCCATTAGGGAGGCGGCACGTGTTTCGGATGACACGCGCGCGCGTGAATCAGCCCCTTTTGGGGTCACGCGCGCGCGTGAGGGCGCGTTGTTTGAAGGTGACGCGCGCGGTTCGGCCAGCAGGGAGGCGGCACGTGTTACGGAGAAGGTTGATCACACGCGCGCGCGTGAATCAGCCCCTTTTGGGGTCACGCGCGCGCGTGAGGGCGCGTTAGAACACGTTTTTGGGCCCGTTTCGGGTGAAATCGATGGGCGAAGTGTCGAGAGTGATGTTGCACTTGGTGGTTTAAACGGGGGTAGTTTAGGACGGCGAGAAGTTATTGAATCTTGGAGCGACGACGTAGGTCCGATTAATAAAGCTCGTGAGCAAGTTGATGGAGTTGTAGCTAGTAGTCGTAATTCTCGGCGCCAAATCGTGGATTTTGGTAGTGACAGCGATGATTCGATTCAAGCACCTTCGGCGAGTGATCATGCGGTGCCAAGTAGTGAAGTTGAGCTGACGGATGAAGAGGAGGAGGAAGATGATATTCCGCGGGGTGATGTTGAGATTGATACGAGGAGGCAAAAGAAAATTAAGCCAATTAATTTGGACTTAATTGATTTTGATAGTGTATTGACGGACGAGCATTTGAATTCTATCTGTCGTTTATCTGGAGCGCCAAGTAATGTCGAGTTGTTGTTGCCTCAGAAGGGTGACCGTTTGTACTCGCCACCCGATGGGTTTCATACGGTATTTTTGGGGTACTTGACGTGTACATCTCAGATTACTCCGCATCCGACCTTGTTGAAGGTTTGCGAGGAATTCAAGATAGGGTATAGTCAGCTCACTCCCACTGCTGTTCTGATGTTCGAGGCGTTTCACTATAGGGTGGTTCGAGTAGGTCTTCCAGTTACTGTGAGTTTGTTTAAGGCGTTATTTACGTTACATCGGCCCACTAAGATGCCTTTCTTTTGTTTTCATCCTCGCGTTCCCTACCAATTCGTGAAGAGTGTGAAGTTATCCTTGGGGGAATGGAAGACCCATTTTTTTTATGTGAGGGCTCCTACTTTTGACGTCCCCGTAGTTTGGAACCCTACATGCGAGAGTTTCAAGATTACCGCCAATATGGCGAAGAGGATTGAAGAATCTGGGTTGTGTGATATGGAGTTTGATCCGAGGTGTTTGATACCGAAGGCGAAGGGTCAGCACTGTATATCCTTTTGATGAATTGTTGGTTTTTTTTTTTTTTTTTTTTTTTTGGTAGTTCTTTGGTAGTGTATACCTCATGTCTCTTATGTGGTTGTTACTTTTTGTAGATGGAGGTATCACATTTGCGGCACTTCGAGCTAAGGCGAATGGGACGTCGAAGAAGGCATCGAGGAAGGTTCCCGCTACGCTGGGAGGTTCTTCGGGCGGTTTGTCTCGTGAGATGGTCCATGTAGAAACTCCTCGAGTTATTGAAGATGACCGTAGCAGTGCTGGTGAAGTGGAGAGGCGTCCATCGATGAGGGACCGTGGCAAGGGAAAGAGGGTGGATACCGAGTATGTGGCTGTACTCAAACGTCCACGGGTAGAGCCCGAGGAGACCTATGCTTTCCGTGGTGGGGCGGGGAAACAGTTGTTTACCTATGGCGTGAATCGCGAAGGTAAGGAGTCGTATTGGGATGTGTCGGACCATGATCTGCCTATGTTGAGTACCGAAGGGTTCGTTCGGGAGTATGACCGTGCTCGGATGTCTGGTAAGGGCCCTTCTCACATGTTGGAGTTAGCCGGTGGGGATATATGTCGGGTAAGTCCTTGTTTATTTAAAACCAGGTTAAATGTTACTTCCTCTCTTCCTTGCGTGAAAAATATTTTATTTTTATTTTTTTTTTTTTTTAGTTGGTAGCGACTTGGAGATATCTCATGGAGCATGGTAGGAATGTTGAAGCTATGAAGGAAGAGGAGCGAGTTCGAAGTCAGGCGCGTGAGGACGAACTTCTAAGCTGGTTGGAGATAGCACGGTCCGATCTTGCTCAACGGACGGAAGAGCTTGCTCAAAGGACAGAGGAGCTTGCTCAAAGGACAGAAGAGCTCGAGGTTATCCGAGGTGACGCGAAGGCGTATAAGGATGATGTTCATAAGTTAAACGAGTGCTATGACCAGCTCAAGGAGAAATACGAAGTCGAGAAGGCAACGGGGAAGAGGTTCCTCGCGACGTCAGGTGGTGCGGCTTATAGGGAGTCCATTGTGGAGGAAACCAAGCTTAGCTTCCGAGGTAGTGATGAGTGTGCTGCTATGATTGAGGAGCATGCATTGGGTGTGGTTTATAAGCCCTTAGTGCGTGCTTGTCGCAAATATCTGCGCGATGCGGGTGGGATCAGCGAGGAAGTGATTCGTGGGATGGAAGCCGGCATATCCGATGAAGAGGAGGATGAGATAGATGTCAATGGGACGGGCACAGAGCTTGTGAATGACATGGTAGCGGATGACTCCACTGTGGGTACGTCTTCCGCTCGTGGTAGGGGAGTTTAGACTTATCTGTTAGGATAGTTAAATTTCCCCTTTTTTTTTTTTTTTTTTTTTTGCTATGGATTTCTTAGTTTGTTTTTATCGCTGATGTAGATGGGTATGTCCACTACTACTTCGTTTGAATTTCTTCCTTGTTTGACTTTGAAGTTTAATATTTCGATTTATTTATTTTGACATTGTCAAGAATTAATGCGTTGCTTATGTGTGTTTACACTAGCATTATACGCGATGTACTTGAGGAGGGGATCAGTCTCCCAAGGTTTTTGTTAAGGGTCGTGCCCTTTGTTCGGACCGCTTAGGTCTTAAATATATTTTTCCGTGGCCACGTTTTAAAATTAACACCTCGTGAACCAAATAAAGGGACTTAAACAATCCAGCTGGCCAGGCTATATGGATTATCTAAGTCTCTCTAAGTGTTTTTAAGGTTGTTTTGAATTGAACTCGTGGTACTAGGTAATTTGTGTAGATGTAACATCCAGAGAGTAAAGCAAAAATAAATTTGATTAATTCGATGATAGCAAAAGTGCACTGATAGAAGCCTATGTGAGGCGAATGTAGATAAATAGTTAATGCGATATGCCTACGTGAGGCGAAGGTAAATATCTGCTATAAAAGCAAGTAAACTGATTTGATAAAAAAAAATTCTAAGAGATTATACTACACTTGTTCTTCTTCCACGTCTTCCTTGTACTCGTTCGTTTCGCTGTGCTGATGGTAAACTGAATTTCTTTGGCGTCTCTATTCCTGTCAAGTATAACTGAGAAAAAAAAGAATTTTGTTTAAACACTTGTGGGATATTCAGTAATTGAAGTTGTGGCGATGTATGTTGCACTTTTACGTACCCTATTACGGGGATTGTTTTTCTTCCTCATACTCTGAGATATGAAATCAACTCGTGAGTTGCTGCGAGTTGTTATGCGATTATGCCTGCTAGTGGAATTATTTTTTCACGTTAGTAAGAGTAAGTAAGATCATCCGTGTGTTGAATGCTAGTGGAAGTATAGTTACCCTTGGCGATGTGGTATGGAGCGTCTTCGCTCTTTGGACCATTGATTGAGTAATATACATCCTCTCGTAATAAGTTCTCAACCTGTAAGAAGACGATGGGATGCGATTATGAATTGCTGATGTAAGTAAAAACTATTAGCCCCCCAGTTTAGGTGGGACGTTCACGCACCTAGTTATATAGCAGAAAATTTCCAAGCATGTAGACACAGTTTCGCGAGACGAGTGACGTATAAGGTCGCGGAGCCTGCAGGGGTAATGATTTGTAAGTAATTTTTATATAGGAATGGTATAGGTGACGACTTCAACTGCTCTCTTAATTGAGGTGGATGTGTACCTTACGCGTAGAACCGTTTGAGGTTCCCTATATTCCAAGTTCTGGGTATAGGGTGTCCGTCAGTGTTCTCGAGGCGATATGCTCCAGTGTTGACCACTTTGGTGATTTTATATGGTCCTTCCCACTTTGGGTCGAGCTTACCGATGGGGTGAGAGGCTTCAGCTTTTCGGAGGACTAAATCTCCAACTTGAAAGGAGCGAGGGCGGACCTTTGAGTTATAGGCCTTGGCCATGCGTGATTTATACATCTGTTGTCGGATGTATGCAATCTCACGTAATTCATCTACGAGGTCTAGGCTTCCCCGCATAGCCTCTTCGTTAGCCGCTGGGTCATAATTGGTGATTCGCCAAGATGGTTCTCCGATTTCGACTGGTGCGAGAGCCTCTGTTCCGAAAGCTAGATTGAAAGGTGACTCTCCGGTTGCTGCTCGTGGGGTTGTGCGATAAGCCCATAGTGCGTTAGGCAACTCGTCCACCCACTTCCCTTTGGCACTTCCAAGCCTTGTCTTAAGGTGTTGGAGTATGATGCGATTCGTGACCTATGTCTGGCCGTTAGCCTGTGGATTGGCTACGGATGTGAAGAACTGTTTGATGTCCAAGTCGAGGCACCAATTCTTTACTTTGTCACCACAAAATTGGGTTCCGTTATCTGAGATAATGGAGCGTGGGATCCCAAAGCGACACACGATGTTCTTCCATAGGAATTGGATGACTTCTTCTTCTCGGATGCGTGCTAAGGGTTCAGCTTCCACCCATTTGGTGAAGTAGTCCACTGCTACAATGAGGTATTTACGTCCTCCTGTGGCGGGCGGGAATGGTCCAACTAAATCCATTCCCCATTGGGCGAAAGGGATGGGGCTGTCAATTGGTTGCATTAATGCCGCTGGCAGGTGAGGAATATTTGCATGCTCTTGGCAGGGCTTACACTTCCGGACTAACTTCTTCGCGTCTTCATGCATCGTTGGCCAATAGTAGCCTTGCCTCAGTAGTTTGAGAGCTAAAGTTCTCCCGCTCAAGTGATTTCCGCAGATGCATTCGTGTACTTCTCTAAGTACGTAATCCGCTATGGTCGGTTCGAGGCACTTGAGGTAGGGGAATGAGAACCCTCGTTTGTACAACTCTTCTCCCACTATGACGAAGCGAGCGGCTCTTGTTTTTAACTTTCGTGCTTCGGTGGGATCCGCTGGAAGTTCTCCCTTCTTGAGATACTTCATGATTGGAGTGAACCAGCATGGTTCATCCTCCTCGGTGTACTGTATTTCAGTGGGTGAAGTTATCTCTGGCTGAGGTGAGGTAAGGAGCGTCACCTTCCGGCTTCCGATGCTAGCCATGGAGCTTCCAAGCCTAGCTAATTTGTCAGCATGGACGTTATTGGAGCGAGGTACTTGTCTCGTAGCTCTCGAATTTAGATAAGAGAGTGTGCGCGAGAGCTAAGTATTTGGCCATGGTGTCTTCTTTAGCCTCATAAGCTCCGAGTACTTGGTTGACGACGAGCTGAGAGTCGCTTTGGATTAGGAGCTAGCGCGCTCCGGCTGCTAGGGCAAGGCGGATTCCCGCTATCAGTGCTTCGTATTCAGCTACGTTGTTTGAGGCTGTGAATTCGAATCGTTGAGCATATTCGAATTCGTTTCCGTCGGGGTTCGTTAGGACGATACCCGCTCCACCTCCTGTGGCAGTGGAAGATCCATCGACGCTAACGGACCAAGTTGGTAGAGAGGTGCTTTCTTCTACTGAAGTCATTTCGACTAGAAAGTCAGCCAATATTTGCGCTTTGATAGCGGGGCGAGGTTTGAATTCCACTCCATATTCGCTTAGCTCTATTGCCCATTTTGCTAATCGCCCGGATGTCTCGGGACTTCTCAGTATCTGTTTCAGAGGATAATTGGTGAGAACCACCACTTGATGCGACTGGAAGTAGGGTCGAAGCTTCCGAGCTGCGTTGATGAGGGCGAGAGCGAGCTTCTCCATATTGGTATAGCGTTGTTCGGCTCCTTGGAGGGCGCGACTTATGTAGTATATGGGTTGATGACCTTTTCCTCCATCTCGGATGAGGACTACGCTGATGGCATCCACCGAGGTAGCTAAGTACAGCATGAGGGTGTCTCCCGGCTGAGGTTTTGTAAGCAAGGGTGGTGATGCGAGATATGACTTTAGCTCAGTGAAGGCTTTTTGACATGCCTCATTCCACTCGAACTTTTTTCCTCCCCTTAAAATCTTGAAAAATGGGAGAGCCTTGTCCGCTGATCTTGAAATGAACCTGTTCAGGGATGCCAAACAGCCGTTGAGCTGCTGAACTTTCTTGATCGATGTTGGCGGAGCCATGGAGGTGATTGCTTCGATTTTCGCGGGATTAGCTTCGATTCCTCGCTGAGAAATCATATAACCCAAAAATTTGCCTCCCCGAACTCCGAATGAACATTTGAGGGGGTTGATCTTCATCTTATATTTTCGCAGGGAGGCGGAACACTGATCTAGATCAGTTAGGTGGTCCGAGACCTTGACACTTTTGACGAGCATGTCGTCGATGTACACCTCCATATTTTTACCTATCTGATCTGCGAACATTTTGTTCACTAGACGCTGGTAGGTGGCTCATGCGTTTTTTAACCCGAAGGGCATGACTTGATAGCAGTAGATGCCTTGGTCAGTGATGAAACTAGCCCTCTCTTGATCTTCTGGCGCAAGTAAGATCTCGTTATACCCTTGGTATGCATCGAGGAAGCTGAGGAGTTTGCACCCCGAGGTCGAATCGATGAGCTGATCGATTCTGGGTAGAGGAAATGGGTCCTTAGGACAAGCTTTGTTGAGGTCAGTGAAGTCTACGCATAATCTCCACTTGCCACCCGGCTTGGGAACGAGTACTACGTTCGACAGCCATTCAGGATACTGGACTGGTCGTATGTGGCCCGCTTCAAGGAGTTTTGCCACTTCCGCTTTGATATGCTTGTTGCGCTCAGGACCAAATGTCCACTTTCTTTGTTTGACTGGCTTCAACCTCTTGTCGACGTTGAGCCGATGTAGAGCTACCTGAGGAGGAATACCCGGCAAATCTTGGGCTTTCCATGCGAACACATCTCCATTGTGTCGCAGGAAGTTGATTAGCTGCTGCTCCGTGGTTGGATCTAAATCGGATCCTATTTGTATGATCTTGGAAGTATCTCCGGGAATGAGCTCTATGAGCTTAAGCTCTTCGACAGCTGCTAGCTTGATGCTGTCATCTGGTACACTGAGGAGGATTTCTTTATTATCCTCAATGATCGCGTTAACCCACTTCCGTTTGTCGGATTTTTGGGTGTCGTCTCCCCTTCCGGGTGGTTTAGGCTTCTTGGAAGGTTCTCGTAGGGCCCTTGCATAGCACTCTCGGGCGAGACGTCTATCTCCAAGTACTTCCCCCATTCCATAGGGAGTAGGGAACTTCCACTTCTGATGGTAGGACGAAGGCACTGATTTGAAGGTATGGATTGCTGGCCTCCCTAGAATGATGTTGTAGGGGGATGGCTTGTCGACGACGAGAAATTTGATTAATTTTGTGATTCGACAAGGGTCTTCCCCTAGTGAAACGGGCAGCTCCACTTCTCCCATGGATAAAATGCTTTCTCCTGTGAATCCTTTCAGGGGTGTGGAGATGGGACTAAACCGGGCATTATCTATGCCCAGCTGCTTAAAAGCGTGGAGATACATGATGTCAGCTGAGCTCCCACCGTCCACCAATATCTTCTTGACCAAGAAGTTGGCCACCGTTGTTGTTACTACCAATGCATCGACATGATCTTCATCTGGACCTTCAAGGTCGGAGGAGTTGAAGACTATGCTATGATCAGGTCTTCGTATTTGATAGATGCGTGCGGATGGAGAAGCACGTTCTTGATTCATGCGTGCTGATCGAGCGAGGGTGCGCCTTGCATTTTGCGAATCGCCGCCCGCCGGTCCTCCGGAGATAAAGGAGATGATTCCCCGAGTGGGTTGGTTATCGTTGTTATCTAGGTCACGTCGGTGACCCCCATCCTCTCGCCTTTGCTGTTGATCTCGATTATTATCTCGGCGTGGAGGATCATCACGGCGCTTATTTCGAGGCTTATCAATGTATTCGCCTAAATGGCCCTGTTTGATCAGCCTCTCAATTGCCACTTTGAGTTGTGCACATTCCTCCGTAGTATGCCCTCTGTCCTTATGGAATCGACAATAACGATCCGACTTTTCTCGCTTTGCATTTGGCTGCATAGAACGTGGAGGCTCTGCTAAACCTTTATGTTCTATCACGTGAAGGATTTCAGTGAGACGAGCGTTTAGCGGAGTGAACCTATTGTAGGAGGTAGAGGGTTGGCCTTGAGGTGGAAGTGGTGGACGTCGATCATCGCGCCTCCTGTTGTCCTGACGGTCATCTTCCCTTTTCCTTTTTGGAGGAGCATGGGTAGAGGCTTCCTCTATCCGGACGTATTTTTCGGCTCGATTCAGCAACTCCTCTAGGTTGCCTGGGGGTCTCCCGGCGATAGACTCCTTGAATCTTCCCGGTTTCAAGTTTTGCTGCATAATCCCGGAGAGCATGTCTTGCCCTACACTGGGGACTTCATGGACGGCTTCTACGAAACGCTTAATGTAGTTGCGGAGTGTTTCGTTATCTCTTTGTACTACAGAGAAAAGATGAGCTGGGATCTTGGCATATTTTTTGTTGATGGCGAACTGGTTGGTGAACCGGGTTGACAGCCGAGCGAAGGTGTCAATCGACCCTATGGGTAGAGAGTTGAACCAATTCATTGCCCTCTTGGAGAGAGTGGTGCGGAACATTTTACACATCGCAGCATCCGTCGGGCCATATAAATCTGCCATGGCACTGAATTTCTCTATATGCTCATGTGGGTCGGTGGTTCCTTCAAATTGAGGTAACCCTGAGATCTTTACTCCTTGAGGTAATACCTCGTTGAGAATGTCTATGGTGAAGGGACTGCGTCTTGTTGGGACAGGCATTCTTTCACCCATTAGATTATTTGGTTGGGGAAAAAGATTTTGGCGAGACATTCTGCTGTTTACCTCGTCTTCTCCCTCATTAAAGAGAGGGACCCTCTGTGGTGATGCATTCCCCCGTGGGGGTGAGCGCCGACGCTGCTGTCTGGGTTGTGCCTCTCTGTGATTAGTAAATAGCTGTACTCGGGATCGTGGGTCCGAGGTAGAGGAGGAGACACTTATTTGATTCTGGATTGGCGGTGGGGCCACAGGTGGCGCTATAGGTGGAGCTGGCGCTGGTATCGCATTGGGAGCGTTTGCTCCTATCGTGGCGATATATTGAGTTACAGCCTCCGTGGCGGCGCGAGTTGAGGCTTCTGCTATCATGCGTTGGAGCGCGTCCTCGGTTATTTGAACCGTTCGAGGAGCAGGGAGTGGTGGATCGGCGAGTGGTGGGTCCCGAGGAGGGATCACCTGAACCTCGCGAGGTGGATCTGCTACACGTGGAGGAGCTGGCTCCGCGGCACGTGGGGGAAGTGGTTCCGCGGCGCGTGGAGGAGGTTGTATGCCAGATCCTCCACGGACTGGAAGGTTGTTAGCTGTGTCATTTTCTCTCCGAGCTGACGCCTCAGGAGGATCTTGTTGGCTACGTGATCTGGTTTGCATCGTTCCCACAGACGGCGCCAAAATGATGATGCTAAAATATAGCTCACCGGAGTAGTATAGAAAACGAGCTGGGAGAGCAAAGCTGATCAGTAGCTAGTCAACTCGATGATCCTGAGGTCCCTACAAAATGAGCACACGTGAACTAAGCCGGGGGTTGATCCGGCGGAAACCCCTCCGACGCTCAAGTCAGATGTATGGATCGTAGAGATAGTGGAGAGAATAAAACTCGAGATTGATTGTGAATAATTAGAACGTACCTTAATAAATGAGTAAAACATCTATTTATATATCGTTGAATGAGTTGGGCTTACTTTGTTGGGCCCAAGCCTTACTTTGAAGGAGATTGGGCTTTCGTGTAATGGGCCCACTTGTATGTGATTGGGTAGTGGGCCTAATTAGTAGATAAATTTGAGGGCCCATTGGGCCAGCCCATTTAGGTATATCAATATCACATTAATCTTGGAATCTATATAATATATAAAAGTTGAATTCCACACCTAATTGATTGACATTTGTCAATTTTAATTGGTGACATGTATTCAATTTCATCCCATGTGCCAAATTGATTGGTGAAAATAAATCATCAAAAAACATGTCACCATTTTCCAAAATTAAAAAGATATTTAATTATTTTATTATGTATTTATATCATACCATTTATAAAATGTTCTAAATATATCAACTTATTTGGAAACTCTAAATAGTTTTATTTTTTAATTTAGTTTTAATTGTAATTAATTTATTTTAAATTTTTTTAAATTCAATTTAAAATCTTCACTTATTATAATTTTATCATTGATGGTGTTACGAAAATTTTGTATTTTAATTCATAAACTTGGATTTATATATAAAAAAAATGCAGAATAAATCATTTAATATTATACATTTTACATGAACATGATCAGAGAATATGTTTATCTTTCTTACTAATTTAATATTATATTCGTAATTACCAAAATTTTCCTGATGTTTGTTTTCGTCTTACATCGACCCCCTTACGGTATGAATTTTCACGGAATTTTTTTTATTATGTGGAATATTCCCCGAAAAATGCATATTCTACCCTGCACACAACATTTGTTTATGGTACTTTTTAAAAATAAAAGTTACCCTGTGGGAACTTTACACGAAGTATTTATTGTTCTTAAATAACATCTTCACAACTTTTTAGGATTACTATTACCTCCCCTAAGGGTAATTTTTGTATTTAAAAAGTAAGATAAAAGAAATGTCACATCTGCAAGGGTAGAATCCACAATTTTTGGGATATTACATGGAATAAAAAAGATTCCGTAAAAAATCACACCATAAGGGGGTCGTGTAAGACATAAACAAACATCTGGGGGATTTTGGTAATTACCGATAAGTGGGGGTGATTTCCGTAATTTAGTCTAAGTTCATGAGGATTTTCGTAATTTATCCTATTAATAACGATTATCGTTATTTTCACGTCTTAACGTTTGCTTATACCCTTATATTATTTTAAATAATTTTAATGTCAGTTTGATAATATAATTAAATATTAATTTATAATATTTAATATGTGTTTCTTGATGTTTCAGGTACCACACATAAGGAATTTAATATAAAAGTTGCGAGATTGAATAGATTTTTTTTTTTATACAAAATAATAGATAATTGCAAAAACATTGATGCAAAATCATAATTAGGATTGTGATTAGTTGTAGTATTAGAATTAGAATTATAATTAATATTCTTTGAATTAGTATTAGTATTAATACTAGGATTAGGAATATAATTTTTTTTTTATACAAAATAATAGATAATTGCAAAAACATTGATGCAAAATCATAATTAGGATTGAGATTAGTTGTAGTATTAGAATTAGAATTATAATTAATATTCTTTGAATTAGTATTAGTATTAATACTAGGATTAGGATTCGTCTTAATATAGTATTATAATTAATATTAGGATTATGATTATGATTAATGTTAGTATTAGAATTATAATTAAGATTATGATTATTGATTCGTACTACAATTAGTGACATGCATTAGTATTATGATTATGATTAGCATTATGATTAGGATTATGGTTAGAATTATAATTAGAATTAACATTAGCTAAGGTTGTAAAAAGCGGTTATCGTGTCGGAGGTGGTCAGGGACCAACTAACGATTAATCGGTGCGACGGTGGTGATAAATCGGAAAGAAATCGATTTTTAAAATTTAATACAATATATTTTTATAAATATTATTTATAAATATTAAAAACATATATAAAAAGATATTTAAACATAGTTATATCTCCATCAGGTATATATCTTAACAAAATAATAAAAGTTTAATAATAATAAGATTATAATACATAAATATCCTTATAAAATAATAAAATATAAATAATTTTATTTTAATTTACATTTATTCTTGAACATTCCTAACATATATCATTAGTTATTTAACAATAACAATTAACATAAACAAAATAAAACATAAGCTCATATTTTGTTTATTAAAATCCCAACTTTTATTTTGAATTATGAAAAAAAAAAACCGATTTTTGACCGATTTTTGGCCGAATTTTGTCACCGAAGTTTGACCCGCCATAAAGGTTTGACCGCCTCAAACCGCCTAAAACCGCCTCACAGGCAAAAAACCGATTTTTCAAACCTTTACACTAAAATCGTAAAGGCGTTTTTACCGCCTCCGCCTCGGAGACCGATTAATCGGCTGCCTCGGACGATTTTTAGAACACTGATATTAGCATGGCACAAGTATTATTAGTAATAAAATTATATAGATTATAATTAATGTTAGAAATAGGTTTAGGATTAGAATTATGATTAGTGTTATGAATAGGATTAGGAATAGGATAAGGATTTGGATAATATTAGTATTACAATTATAATCAGCATAAGCATATCCAGATTAACATTAACATTAAAATTAGTATTAGCATTAGAATATGTACATTAGCATTAACATTAACAATATTAACATATTAGTATTAGTAATAAAATTAATATTAACATATTAGTATTAGTAATAAAATTAATATTAATATTAGTATTAGTATTAATAGTAAGATTAGTAATAGTATTAGTAATAGTACTATTAGTATTAATATTAATATTAATATTAGTTTAAATATCAGTATCATTATCAATATCAGTATCGGTATCGACATCAATATCGGTATCGACATCGGTATCGACATCGGTATCGGTATCGGTATCGGTATAAGTATCAATACCAATATCAGTATCATTATCAATATCAATATCAATATCAGTTTCAGTTTCAGTATTCGTACCCGTATCAGTATCAACATTTGTATCAATATGAGTATCAGTATGAGTATCAGTATCAGCATCAATATCGATATTAGTATCAC
The DNA here is from genome assembly GCF_056151865.1 of Erythranthe guttata. NCBI lineage: Eukaryota > Viridiplantae > Streptophyta > Magnoliopsida > Lamiales > Phrymaceae > Erythranthe > Erythranthe guttata. The sequence continues at coordinate 8,073,606 of NC_142536.1, forward strand.
TATCAATATCAGTATTAGTACCCGTATCAATATTAATATTAATATCAGTATTAATATGAGTATCAATATGATTGTGAGTATCAATATGAGTATGAGTATCAATATTAGTATTAGTATTACTATGAGTATCAGTATTAGTATGAGTATCAATATCAATATTAGTATTAGTATTAATATTAATATTGCTATGAGTATCAGTATTAGTGTCAATATCAGTATCAGTATTAACATTAATATTAATATAATATTACTATGAGTATCAGTATGAGTATAAGTATTAGTATCAATATCAGAATTATTATTGTTATTAGTATCAGTAATAGTCTTAGTATTAGTATTAGTATTACTATTAGTATTAATATTAGTATCAATATCACTATTAGTATCACTATAAGTATCACTATTATTATTAGTATTAGTATCAGTAGTCTTATTATTAGTATTAGTATTAGTATTAGTATTAGTATTAGTATTAGTATTAGTATTAGTATTAGTATTAGTATTAGTATTAGTATTAGTATTAGTATTAGTATTAGTATAAGTATTAGTATCAATATAACTATCATTATCAATGTAAGTATCAGTATTAGTATCAATATTAGTATTATTCTTAGTATTAGTATTAGTATTAGTATCAATATGAATATTAATATAAATATTAGTATTATTATTAGTATTAGTATTAGTATTGGTATGAATATGAGTATGAGTATTAGTATGAGAATTAATATTAGTATTAGTATAAGTATTATTATTAGTATCAGTATTAGTATTATTATTAGTATTAGTATCGGTATTAGTATTAGTATTAGTGTCAGTATTAGTATTAGTACCGATATTAGTATTAATATCAGTATTAGTATTAGTATTAGTATTAGTATTAGTATTAGTATCAATATAACTATAATTATCAATGTAAGTACCAATATTATTATTAGTATTAGTATCAATATGAATATTAGTATTAATATTAGTTTTATTATTTGTATAAGTATTAGTATTAGTGGTAGTATTAGTATTAGTATTAGTATTATTATTAGTATTAGTATTAGTACCAATATTAGTACCAATATTAACATTAGTATCACTATTAGTATTAACATTAGTATTAGTATTAGTATTACTATTATTATTAGTATTAATCGAATTAGTATCACTATTGGTAATAATATTGGTATTAGTATTGGTATCGGTATTGGTATCAGTACTGGTAGTGGCGTATACATCATATCTCTTTTGCAATATTTATAAGTTTTATTGTTGTTTGAGTAATGTGCATAACTAATTGAACGCCATTAGTGATAAACTTGCATGTTATTTGAATATCTATTGTGTTACTTCTCTGCTACCATATTTGTTGTTACCTTAGTTATTTTGCAGAAGATTCACATGGTG